>NW_024870738.1:6242500-6485839 GCF_019054845.1 Dipodomys spectabilis
GTCTTCTCCCCTGAGGCCTGTAATGAATGGCCCCATTATGAATTTTTTAATCTTCTATTTTTCTTTAGCTTTTGTCCTAGATAAGGTAACTCAAAACATGCTTAGGTGGTAGACAAGAAAGGATTTACCTTTGGCTAATGCACACACAGAAAAGGTCAAATTTGTATTGACTATCCTTGGTTAGAGAAACAAATCTTCTAGCAAATTACATAACACACTAACTTTAGGTTGCAGTGCTCTGCTTGAGTTAATGAGTACTTTTCCCAATACAAAGAAATTTCCCAACAACTTAGTGAACAGTTCAGCTAAAACCTGTTGACCTGTGAACACCTTATTTCATGTCTGTTTTTTTTTTAATTAAACATGTAACCTTTCAGAGTATCTACTGCAGTACAATTAAACATGAAAGAAGAATTAAACAAAATATTGTAAGTTACTTCTTACCTAGCTCAGAAGAATGTAATTGTTTTCTTTAAAATTCAGATTAACATTTAAGCCATGACAGATAGTAATCTAAAGATTAAAAGTGGTTCTAAAAATATCCACATTGAAATCATAAGAGATTTGGCAAAAGAACTAAGTCGGGTCTCTAAGATAATGGAGTTTCTGAAAGTGTTTGATTAAAGTGAAGAGTTTCAGGGCTGGGGATAGCTTAGTGGCACAGTGCTTGCCCCACAAGCACAAAGCCCTGGCTTTCGTCCCCAACAAGCATCACAGAAATGTAATGAAGTTTAGGAAATTATAAACCTGTAAATTTGGGGAATTTCCATATATTTAGTAAACCTAATTTAGATAGACTAGGAAGAGATTAAAAGAGATATCAGGGGAAATTCAGTACGCTTAAAGTAGGAGAGTAATGGATTAGGTTAGACAAACCTAATTTAATCCAAGAATTGCATCTTTATCCGTTCTTGCTTGTGACCCAGGAAACCTTGGGTCTGTGATCTTTGAAGCTGTCAGGTATCTTTTGAAGCTGCTCCTGTGATTCGGGAGAGATCATGTGGAACACAGTTAGGAAGCTGTCCTCATATCATCTTTATTCAGGCTTCCCCCAGATTTTCACATTGGAGTCTCAAGTTCTTCCTTGTGTACTTGAGAGAAAGTTCTAGGAATGAGACCACTCACTACTCCCTACCTTAACATAATTTCTTTCAAAATAGTGGTCACATCAAGTGTGATTTGTGTTTGTTTCTCTATTGAAGTTGAAGGACTTGACTCTGTTGTCCTAAAACAAGAAACCCTTGAGGACCCTTCAACTTGGTCTGTGGATGAGGTGATTCTGTTTCTGAAGCGAGCGGAACCTCAAATGGCATGCTTCCTCGCTGGTCTCATCCAGCAACATGTAATGTATCTTTTGATCTTTTTTTTTTTCCTCCCTAGCAACCCTAATGCTGTGGAATGTCCTCTGTGCAGACCTTTCAGTTAGTTTTTTCTTCATATTAGAATATATTAATTATACAGAGGGATTTAACCGTGCTATTTCCATAATGCGTATAATGTACTTTGAATTCACTCCATTATTACTTCTTGTTCTCCCTCACCCCCATCAGTAATGTTGACATACTTATATTCCTAGTCCTTGTCAGAAAGATAAAGAAATAACTGCTGGTCAGATACAACAGTGTTAATTATTATAAATTCCTTTCGTCTGTAGGAAATTGATGGAAAAGCCCTGTTACTTCTTACAACTGACATGATGATGAAATATATGGGGTTGAAGCTAGGATCAGCCTTAAAGCTATGCTACCTCATTGAAAAGCTCAAGAAAGAAAGACGCTTCCCAAATTGAAAGAAAACCCATTTGCAGAAATTTTGATTGAGTATACCAAATCTTCTTAAATAAAGGCAGTTTTCTGCCCTTAGATTTGTTTTAAAGAACGTTCTTCTAAAAGTATCTTATATCTAGAATTTGATAACTACAATATTCTAACAAATCAACTTTTTTCAAACCTATATCACATGTTCTTCTTATTCTGGTTTGATTTTTATTCTTTATGTCTTTTGATATTTTGTATAATTTACAAATAGCGTTTTGTACCTGAAACAACAAAAACCACTTGGCATGGATTCCTTTTTCTATGTAGAATCAGAACAGCCAACACACACACACACACACACACACACACACACACACACACACACACACACACACACACACACACACACACACACACACACACACACACACACACACACACATTCCAGGACTGACAGCTCCTATAACCTGTGGGAAATTTTTCCTCATAAGGGAATATAAAGGCAAATGTAGTAAGCATCTCAGATATTTTAGCTCTGATACTATTCTGTTTTCCAGAAAAGCAATAGCCACATAATGTTCTCATTTCATTATATCTTCACATCTTTCATTAGTCAGGTTTAGAAGGAAACGCAAATTTATAAATTTTCAGATCTTAGATAGGTTTTAGGATAGAGTGATGATTCCATGTCAGATATTGCACTTATTTAAAAGAGTGATTTGGATAGAGTCTTACTATATTTTGTTCAGATAAATAGCTGTTACCATAAAACTTTCCTATTTTAGCTAACATTAGGAATTTAGCTAGGAATTTGTTGTTTCTATATCTTTGTAAAGCCCTCAATATCCAAGCTTTTTACATACATATTTTATTGCATGTATTTATTCCTCACAAGCATAGTTTCATACTTAAATTTTATTCTATATCTGAGCTATGCACACAAGTCTTTGGAATTTAAAATGGTACTTTATACTACTACAGAAGTAATGCTCAGCTACATGTCAGCTCAAGGCTTTTCTCCTGTAAAAGACATCTGGGTCATTTGCCATCACTCATAGCTGTGCTCTTCAGGGAATCAGAAATGGTAGATTGGTTTCTATACAGAGAAGTTCTCTGACTTGTGCCATATGTGCTGCTAAGCTTTGGAAGAAAAACATGCACCTTATTATTTTGTTATTACTTGATCTTACATCGTGTACTGTTTAGTGTAACATAAGTAATGAGAATTGGTGCTAGTATTATTAGCCCATTTTTATAAATATTAGTATGTTCACCAGAGATAAGGATTCTTTTTTTTAAAGAAAACTAAGTGTACTTTATTCACAAGTGTCAGATGCAAATGAGTGTGCATGGTGTAAAGGATTCCTTCATCCATGTTGCTCCTTGTGCAACATAAAACACAATTCTGAAGCTTGGCCTTTCAAATTGTTTGTATGAAGATCCTGTGCCCAGTTAAAAAACCCTCAGGTGTTTGAAAAGTACTGTGTTCCACCACTTTGGGATTTTAAAATATAATAAAGTTAAATGACTGCATTAAATGCCAAAGCCTCCAACTTTATTGCACTTATTTTCACCTTATTACAGTAATGTATGAATTTATTAAAGTTGAAAAACAGTTACTCCCATAGATTTCTGTAGCTTTTTATATCTAGCTACTTGCGTTTTAGAGCATGCCTTGATTTCTTTTGGTAAACGTAACCAGGAACAAAGGGCAGTAGTCTTAAAGAGACCTGATGAGGCCCTCAAGAAAAAAGTTTAACTGTCATCAAGGTTTATTTCTGCTCAAAACATTCGTTGCTGACAGTATTATGGGACTGTGTGAGTTTACTAGAAAATACCAATCTCCCCCTGTCCCAAGACACCTCCTCTCATTGGTGTAGTTGATAATACTGGCTGATTTTTTTTTTTACCATTGAGGCTACAGGTCACCTCCTTGATATACCTGGTGTTGTCTCTTCTGCCTTCTGATCCCCAACAGGATCCCTTGGCAACTCTGTGTGAGAGCTAAGTAGCCTTAATTTTCTGGCCCGCATGTTTCACCTCATTTTGTTTATCTTTGCCTTTTGATTTCTCTACAATATATTGCTTTTATAATAATGGTTCAGTTACAAAAATACCAACACCATTATAGCCAAACCACTGAGGAAAATCAAAAGGAAACAAAGCATGGCCATTTAGCAGGTGACAACTGTGAAAACATAAGGGAAAAAGCACAAATACATCTATATATAAGTAGGTTAAATGCCCACATAGAGAAGATTCAGAGTTTAGATTTTAAAAGCAATTATATGCTTTTACCTACTTTGTCGTATGTCTTAGACATTAAAAAAGCTCAATGAAAACTGATCAGCAAGCAAGCCAAAAGTAGGTCAATACCCAGACAAAGAATTACAGGCAAGAGCAGGCAGCATATCAGGATTAGTTATATGGTTATAGGAGGTTCAAATACAGGTATAAAATTGTGGATGATCAATTACATAGAATCAAAAAGTAGAAAATAAGCCCAGAAAGACCACATGGGTGTTTTAGTAGAAATATGAGATATAAACAACTTGGAAAAAAGGCTCTGAAAAAAATGACATATTGATATAATTGAGAAATACACCTTAGATTCAACAAAAGGTATGGTAGTAATCTAGTAATACCAGCACTCAGGACGCTGAGGTGGGAGAATCAAGAGTTCAAGGCTAACCGAGGTTAAATACTGTGTACCAGATCAGACTGGGATACATAATAGGACCCTTCACTGAAAAGCGCTCTTTTTAAGAATCCATACAACTTCACACGACTGAATACCCACCAAATCACAAAGCATAGTGTGAGTTACAGAAAACAGTGTTGCCTATAGTCTAGGACTCAGAGTTAGTCTTCCGAGGGACTAGTAAATCAACACTCACCACGTGTAATTTTTTTTTTTTTTTTTTGCCACGGTACTCTTCTGAACTTTCTCCTCAAGTTCCAGGCCTGTGTATTCAACTGTTGATGGATGTCTGTACCTCTTGGTGCTCAGGCATCTCCTACAACCGAGTCCTCTCCTGTTGTCTTTGCTATTGCATTCTTTCAAAACCAGCAGTTCCTGCTTGTTCATTACCAGCACCCTGACCTACTCATCTGTCCAGTTTCCCAGAATAGTGGCTGCCAGTGGAAGCTCCTGTTGACCACTCCCCTGCAGTCCTGAGCTCACCAGGCCTCCGGCATCCCACCTCTCATGATTCCTCTGATTGCACTTCCCTCTTGCCCCTTCCTAGGCCTTGCAGCCAAATAGACACTTTAGAAATAAACTCCTCTAGGAATACCTTGGTGCTGAACTCTGGGCCTGGACGCTGTCTCTGAGCTCTTCAGCTCAAGGCAAGCGCTCTACCTCGTGAGCTACAGCACCACTTCCGGTTTTCTGGTGGTTTATTGTAGATTAGAGTCTCACAGATTTTCCTGCCCTGGTTGGCTTTGAACTGCAATCCTCAGATCTCAGCCTCCTGAGTAGCTAGGATGACAGGTTCACCACTGGAGCCCGCTTGACATCTTTATTTCTACAGAAGCAAGATCATGTTAGCCTTTGTCTTTACTTTTTTTGTGTGCTAGTCCTGAGGTTTTTTGTTTGTTTGTTTGTTTTTGCTTATGGCTACTGCTTTATTATTTAAGCCACAGCTCCACTTTTGGCTTTTTTAGATGTTAATTGGAGATAGGAGTCTTGAACTTTCTTGCGTAGGCTGGCTTCAGATGGTGAGCCTCAGATCTCATCGTCCTGAGTAGCTAGGATTGCAGGCGTGAGATCCCGGGAAAGTGGGACATTCCTTGGCATCCCCTTGAAAACTTAAGTAGACAGCACAGCATAGATATGTAATCTCATTCTCCCCTTGCTTTCTCTCCCCCTTCCTTTCTTCTCCCCCCAGTAACGAACCAATGGAATCCACTCTCATAGCCACTGGGATATAGACAGCTTCATAGCCTCATGGTGTGATTCCTTTAGAGGAAAAACAAAACGCGTATATGGAAGTTGCTCCCGGTGGGTTGCCCCGCCCCTCCCCAGTCCCCAGGAAGCTCTTCCTGAGTCCCTAATGTCCAAATCCCTACTGCGGGCCCGGGTTTTGCTGCAATGCAGCAAGCACCTGAGACTTTGTCAGACTCACTAGGGCTCAGGCCAGGCCCCACGTGCCGCCCTGCCATGCGCAGCCGAGCTGTGTGCAGGGTTCACGCCCCAGGTGGTCACGCCCTTGGTGCGTTATAGGGTGGCCAGCAGCGTTTGTGATGGCGTAGAACAGAAGCGATGCGAGCACCGTGCGCAGGGCCCCAAGTGTCCCGTGGGTCGCCATGCTGCAGTGACTTTCAAAAGTCACTTCACCCTCATCCTTCGCTGGCACGGGGGATTCAGCCTGCTTCGTCCCGCTGTCTCCCCTGAACCCCAGGGGGGGTGCTAGGAACGGCGGGGTTGCCTGGGGAGTGGAATGTCACGATCTGGGGACGGGACTGCGGGCAGCAGTGCGCAGTAGGGATCGGCCTGGAGGCCTGCGAGGGTCACCCGAAGCTCTGCAGCTCCCGCGCCCCCAGCGCCGGCCTGGTTCGCGGGAGTCTGTCCTGGGCTGGAACCCCCGAGGATCTTGAGAGTTCCCTTGGGGTGACGGGTGCGGCCCGGGTGGAGGAGCGACCAAGACCAGCGGTGACTCGGGACGCCCCTTTGCCTCCTCCCCTCTGGCGGGCTGGTGCTCCCGGCTGCTGCCTGCCTCCTTCCAGCTCCCTCAGGTATTGCAGGCCCTTCCTCCCCGCTGCGGATTCCAAGGCCCACGCCCACCTTTAGGGCCACGTTTCCTCCCCCCAAGAAACGCTGAGGTCGCCCTGCCCCTTGGGCTCACCGCTCTGAGCGTTGCCCTCTTGGCTTTGGTTTCAGCCCTGGAGGCAGCTTCAGCGCGGGCTCCTCTCTCCTGGGCTAGGCTGCAACCGCCAGACCTCCTGGGAATCAAGGGTGAGGGGCTACTTTCTGAGCCCTCGGAATATCAATCCGGATCGGTGTCCTCGTTCTCAAACACTGGCCAGCTTCCTTCAGAGAAGGAAATTCCCTGTAGTCGTTGCAGAGTTCGCACAGCAGGGGGTGCTGTCTCCCAACGCAGACAAAGTGGGAAGAGGCTGGTTTCTCTTCAGCAGGTGGGCCAGGAAGTAATGGCTCTTTTGAGTTTTTCAAAATTGTTTGACTACAAAGGATCCTCTTCCAGTGGTGGAGACGTCAACACGCCTAAATTCTATGAGCAAAGGATTCCCTTTCTACATTTATCCCAGAAACCGTTTTCTGTAGTTAGTTATTTCAAGCTCCCCAGTTTATATAGAACACGTGTTCCCCTGTGGTCACCCATCTATAATCCAGAGTACAGTTACATAAAGCACATTCTTGAAAGATCGCTCATTCACAAAAACTGCTGCTGTGTCTTGTGAGGTGAATTTTAGATTTCTATTACAAATAAGAGTTTACCCACTCTAAGACATCAGCTTCTTAAGAAGGATTTGGTAAAAGGGGCAGAGGGGTGGGGCGCTGGTGGCTCCCACTTGTTATCCTAGCTTCTCAGGAGGCTGAGATCTGAGCATCACAGTTTGAAGCCAGCCGAGGCAGGAAAGTCGGGGAGACTATTACCTCCAATTAAACACTAGGAAACTGAAAGTACATCTGTGGCTCAATGTGGTAGAGTGCTAGCCTTGAGCACAGAAGCTCAGGGACAGCACCAGGCCCTGAGTTCAAGCCTCATGATGGACAAAAAGGGAGGGGGGGGGTCAGTTCCAGTATACTTTTGAATTAGCCCCCAAGCCCCTGTGATCATTAGGCTGCAGGCTTCTGTGTCTGCACAGCCTCTCAAAGTCCCTATAGTGCTGCACTTAGGGGCACTGAAATGGGCCCTGTCACTGCCCCGGGGGGATGAAAGACTCATCCATTTTGGGGGCCTGTCTACTGAAAACAAGATGCTCAAAGCACCTCCTACATATAGGCCCAGGGACTGACTTATCTAGTCAGTCTATCTCCATCAGCTGCAGGATCTAAGGCAGATGGGGATTTATGAACATGTGCCACTGGCATTCCACAGCCAGCCTTGGTTCTGGGCTTCATTCTCGCAGCCCATGTTTCTTTTCCTCCTTTTCCAACGAGTCCATTGTATTGCTTGGCAGCCCAATGATCAACCTCTCCCTCAGGCCAAAAGGCAAGGAAATAAAATGGCATTTATGTTGGTTCAATTATTAGTCAGTGGTCTGAGAGAAAGCATGAAAGTGCCTAGTTAGAAGCCCACCTTTGTGGAATCTAAAGATATGCTAGCTAGAATGAAAGGCTTTTAAAAATTTGTGAATTCTGATGGCCATTGCTTGTCCTTCCCACTTTTTCTACCTATAAACAAAGTGTAACGTGAACAAATATGTTGCATACTTTCTGTGTGCTTTCTTAGTCTTCAAATACACTAACTCATGGACACAAAGACTTTTTATTTTCCATTACAGATGAGGGGAGGGATGGAGGCTGAGATGTTACATGACTGGCACAAAGTCACATAGGGAGGAAGGGGCAGAGATAGTAATGAATCCAGATCCCGTGGCTATAAAGTCAGTCCCCCTAACTGCTACTCAGAGTCTCTAGCTACCTCCTTGTTTAGGTGCAGTGACACGAATGGCTTCTAGTTTGGATGCAGAAACATTTTGTGCTTAAGCGTTTCCCATATTTCACAACAGAGACATGCCTGGATTTATAGAAAGATTTGAAGGTTCATTCAGCCAGGTGAAAGATTTAGAATATTCTCATTTCATTATAATTCAGTGAGATACATAAAATGATGAAATAGGGTGTAGAAAGAAAATATTGAACCCATTTGTATTGGTTTCATTCCTTCAAAATCTTGATTTTTGCACATATTTTATAATGTACATACTGGCTCAGTAGTCCACGCATGTAATTTATTTTAAAAAAAATCCACAAACCCTGGGGAGGCAAAGGTTCAGACAATTTCTTTGCATGTTGGCAATGAGATTTTTGACTATTGCTTGCTTTATGGTCTGGGCATATATCTATGAACATGCAGATACCACTTTTGCATAACATACTTTGTTTTGAAAGCAGAGTGAACCATTTGAGCTAAAAGAACCAAGCAGTGCTTCTTTTGTGCAACATGTATTATGGATTCCAGGTATTTATTCTTTGTATATCTGGGTTTCCATGTGCTATATTGCTTGGTCCGTGAAGGGCATACTTTTACTTTTCCCATGAGCTTCAGTTCAATCCACATGCAGTAATAGAGGGTCCCCCTAAATGATTAGCATGGCCTTGGCCCTAGAGGAATTCATGGCATAGTGGGACAGAAAAGCCATCCTTCCCATGGAAAGAGGTGGATGTGCAGGATGGCTCTTAGCTTATGCTGGAGAAGTCATGGGAAGCTTTCTGGTGGCAGAGTTGTTCTGAACTAGACCGTGAAGGGTTAGCCAGGCTAAGGGGGTGCAAAAGGAGTGTTAAGGAGATGGACACTTAAGGGTAGTACATAGAAACAAGGGCTGGGCAGGCCCAAAGAAACATAGGTCCCATGGTTTCCCTAATTTGCAATAACTAGTACATGTCTAGGAGAAGCAGAAAAGGGCAAAAGCTATGTACATATGACCAGATAAGATCTTGCTAAGTGAAATGAACCCCAGGATAGGGACATAGTGGTTTTATCTTTCTTGCTGTTGTTTTTAATGTACTTATAACGTACTATGTGATTTTTTTTGTTTCTTTTGTATGTTCTTCCCCCATGGTATAACTCCTGTTTTCACTGTACTTGATTCCAGTACCCTGCATCTTGTATATATATTTTTCTTATTTGGGGAGGGGAAGGGAAATAACAAAATGCTGAAATAAGGATACAAGATTGATCCCTTGTAGCAATGAGATGTACAAGACACTATGTTGAAAATGACCTCTACAACTTTGGGGGTGGGAAGGGAGGAGTTAGGGAGGTGGGGAGGGATGGGATGGTAGGGGAAAACCAAAGGAGCCGCTAACAACACTCTATAGGAAATGTACTCATTACCTTACTCATGTAAGTACAGTACAGTATTTTTACAATAAAATATATATTAAAAAAGAAACAAGGGCTGGGCAGTGCCAACTCTTCTGGATTTACCCCTGAAGGAAGAGGAGAGTTGTATCCTGGGGCCTAATCTTAGAAGACCTGCTCATATTGAGGTCACAGTGTATGAGATAGCCAGTACCACAACTTGTTAATTACTAAAACCATTGTGGTGCCAGCATGGAGAGCTAAGAATAGAGCCATTGCCCGTGCCCAGTTCTGAAGCCATTTTAAGGTTCTAGGTGAAAGATGACGTGGGCTAGGTCAAGAATAGTAAGGGTTGAGGAAAGGAATGATGAATTTGAGGAAGACTGAGGCGATAAAGACAGTCAGATGGTGCATGGATGGTGAAGGTGGGCGAGAAGGCCTGGAGAACACACTCACTTTTTCCAGTTGGGTGACAGGAATTGGTTAGCAGTTAGAAAACTAGAAAGTAGAGTTGGATCTGGGGAAGGGGTGAGGATGGGAGAGGCTGGATTTGGTTTGGGGTTGGTGAGTATATGAGTTTCACCCTGTGAAGATGGCAGGTTGGAACGGGAGTGGGACATGACTGAGGATAGAAAGGAATGAGCATGATAAAGGTGTTGGAAATGAGCATGATAAACGATATGTGAGGTCACCAGAGGAGCATGCGGGCAGTATGAGAAGGGCTGCAGGCCTGGGACAAAAGAGCCCATGATAAAGAGACAAAGAGGAGAAGGAAGAGAGGTAGAAGAGCAGCAGCAGCATCGCAGGGTGCGGGGGGGGGGGGGGCGGCAAAAAGAATGTTGAGAAGTGGAAGGTAGGTTTTAGTGAGACACTGATTGGAACTTCAACAATGTGGAATTTGTTTTGCTCAAATGGACTCCGGTAAGTTTTAGCCTTTAGAGTCTCAACAAGTAGAAGCAAATAGAATAGGTAGGCTATACATGAAATGCCCCCAATATAGCTTCTTTTTCATCTGGTACTTGTATAAGTCACCATTGCTCAGGTCCAGAACAGACCTACTAGTGCTGGAGCCTGGGGCAGGAGCCAATAGAACCAAGTGATACATGAAAAAGTACAGAAGACACCATGGGTTACAATTCCATAAGCAAATCTTGAGGCTTGACCAGCTACCATATGCTGCAGAGCAAAAGTCAAGAACACTTGCTGTCCTACTCCATATGCCTGATATCAGTGAACTTCCCACCCAAGGGACAGAGACTACTACAACCAACAAAATAGGAGAAGCCTTCCTTTCCTATGTCCCTGTTCACATAGAAAAGCATGGGGAAAGAAGGAGCTGGACAGACCTCCCCCAGGACAGCACCGGGCTGGGTCTGGCAGAGGTGGAGAGAAGGCACTTGGCCAGGGAAACCAGGACTTACTTAAGGTTGTGGGCTAGTTGCTAGATGAGAGCCAGTGGGCTGGCTAATGGGGGCTTTCACAGCAAACTCTGCTGTCATGAAAGCAGAGAAGGGACAGGGTTGGAGGAGATTTTGCAAACAAAAACAAATTACATACATGGCAAATACAAGAACAAAACAGAAAAGGAGAGAGAAAGAGAGAGAGGCACTAGCAGGGAGTGGACACTGGAGGAGTCAGACAAGCCAATCCTGGCAAGAGACAAATAACCACCACCACCCCCCACCCAGTTCGAACCCCTGCTTTCCTGGACAGCCTGAAGGGCATCCTGTCATCCCAGCTAGGCCACTTGCCAGTGCCGCTAACAATGAGAAGTCAAGGAAAGGGTTCCTATGCCAAGATGGTTAATGCGTGTTTGAAAAGATTCTCATTGAAAACAGTTGCAATAAAAGGTTAGGGAGCTTAAAGAATTAGCCCTCCATTATCTGGTTCTTCCATTGCCTGCTGAGTTGCATTCCCTAGCCACACAAAGGAAATAGACTGCTCTCAGCCCCTCTCAAGTACCTCAGGAGCACCCATTCACTGGTGAATAGTTGATACTCCCTTGCCAAATAATGCTAACCATGTGCTAACATGATTTCCCCAGGGACTTCTGCCAGGCAAGACCTTGTTCCCTGGTTTTCATCAGTACTTGAAATCATAAAGCTATATTAAAAAAAATCAGTTGCTAACAAAAACCTGCTAAGTATGGGACCTCACACCCCACCACCACTACCACCCCGAACCCTGAATTCATGAGCACCTTTCAGCTTCAAGACTGATGTCCCGTGACTGGCAGGCTAAGTCTCTGTTTTGTGGGGGCAATGTGAAGGGGTTTCCTTATTATGCTGGGTTCCATGCTTCCCATATAAGGGGAGGAAATGAAGACTGGGAACCTGGTCTCCTAATTCGAGACCATATATGCCCTAATGTTCCTTATACCCCTGGATGTGATAGAAAACAAAATGGTGGAAGGCACATTGCCTTCAGAGCCCTGATGGAGGAGATGCCTGAAGCTGCACTATGGAAGCAACCACAATGTCACTATAGTGTATCTGTTCGTCTCTACCATGTGCACAGGCAAAGAGAAGGACAGATGACATCCCAGGTCACAGTGACTATTATTTTTTTAATAACAAAGACTTCTTTGTGAGATTTTTTTTTCTCTGAATTAGGAGGCCTGTGGCCACGTATAATTTCAATTCCAATAGAAAAAAGCTATAGGCCTTGGCAGGCATGGGGAATAATGGGCCTGGCAACATTCTGACAGTAAAGGTCACAAACCTGGAAATGTCAAAGAGGTGGGACTCAATGAAAAGTTAGGTGGAGTTATATTAATAATCATAAAAACAATCAAAGATGCCCCAGGGAAGGGGGGGTACATTAACACAGCTATCACTGATCAAAGGTAGAAATGAACTGTTCAATTCTAGGAAGTTTTGTTGGAATTCATAATTGGTTTCTATCTGATTTCTATCTGGGCTTATTTTGTTATTTTTTTAAAAGGTAATTTTATTGAGATAAAATTCACATACCATATAATTCATCCATTTCAAAGTATACAAATCAATGTTTTTGAAAGTAGATTCAGAGTTGCACACGATTGTCATAATTAGCTTAAGAACATTTTCTTTCACCTACCTGGAGTTCTTGACTCTTAAAAAGTACATGACTAAACTGAGGAAAGAGTAACCAAGATAAAAATACAAAAGGATAAGAAAGTAGAAATCCCAAAAGGGTGAGAAGAGCTGGGACTTCTAAGTTTACAAGAAGGAAGCTGCAGAAAGATCTGGTGCTTCAATTGAGAACGTCTCAAAGAGGAATGTTAGCTTTTGTTTCCATGAAAGACAGAACATCAGGATCATGGACTTAAGTAAAACATGAGGGAAAAGCATATGCTCCCTGACGATGCTTGCAAATCCCTGGATTATGCTTCCTTGAGATCAGATGGATGAACAGTCAGTTCTGAGTAATGGGTCCTTCCAGTTGCAATGTGTTTGCAAAATAATAGGTATCACTTCAGGGCTGGTAGAGTGCATGGTCTTTCTGTGAGGTGGGGTCATCCTCACTGGACCTCATCTTTTAGCTTCTTAGACAAGATGATTGAGGATCACTGGCACCGAATACTAGTTTCCTAATCAGTGAAGCCTCGTAGTAACAATTCTGAATATATGAATGGGGCAGAAAGCACAGGTGAAAATACCTCTTTCTGATTGGTTTACCACATTCATTGAAGAAGGATTTTTTTCTACTATAGGGCAGGATTTATTCTACCATAAGCCAGGTGTCTGATCCTAAGGCAGCGGTTCTGGATTGAGGTGACTTCACTCCCATCCCGAAGGACAAGGGCAATGTCTGGATACATTTTTGTCATCTTATGGGAAGAAGCTAAGGATACTGCTAAATAACTGGCAATGAATAAGACAGCACCCCACAACAGAGAATCATCCAACATCAAATGTCAGTAGTGCCCAGATTCAGCAACCAGGAGATAAATAACATTGTTCCTACTCCCCCAAACGTTGGTCTGTTCATTGTGATTGTTATCATCACCTGAAATAGACCTAGTGAAAATGTCTGCACTGAAGAAAACAAGCAAGTTTTTTATTTAAAGTGACCATAAAGAAAGCCACAATCCCAATACCATTTCAGACTGATGAATGGCACTATTGATGTAATAGTAGTTCATTTCCTTCTTATTAATTGCCTGGATGAATGCATCTTAAAATTTAAAACATTATTTAGTAGTGGAGAGACTGTTTCCAGGTGGTCATAACGAGCTTTATCAGTAGAAGGAACCTGCAGTTTTATCTGGGAGTTCCATAAAGTACAATTGGATGAAACATAACCCATAAGTTGAGTTAATACAATACAGCTTAGCAGCTTACCTCTCTTAATGGAGATTTGTTCATAACCTTAGCAGGGCATAGCTAGAATCTCACTTTGCCACAAGTCCTCTGGGCTAGCAACACTTGCAGGTGGATTATTTGCAATCTTTTGAAACTAATTTTTTCAAGAGCTCACATGTATCAAGTCACCCCATGTTAATTAAAAGAAATGATTGATTTAATAAGATGGCACCCCAGGGGCCTCAAATATACCCTATTTTGTGGCACTGATGTGGGAGGTGAGCTATTTGACCTGGTGGAAGTGAGCTGTTGTGGAAAACTGCCTTTTTATTTAATGAGGAGTAAAGTCTGCCAGAATGACCTCTAACACTTTTTTCCCTGCTGTTAAGGTTTTCAGCTTAGCAGCTTTTAAGTGTGGTTTTAAAGAGACTTGGTATCACCACCTTTCAGCTCCAAATCACCCCCTTTACCATTGTGCCAAGTGCCCTAGGCAGTCCAGTTAACTGGAATGGTCTTCCAAATAATTTGGAAAGAATCTATACTTCTGAATTGTCACTCACTCATACTGGGTTTTGCCCCTCAATGACTTACATTCCTGTGGCTTCATTGGGTTTCAGACCCAATATTTAAGAATATCACAAAGTACATATTTTTGACTTGTTGATGCTTAAGAACTGAAAGCCAAAACTCTTCTGAGCCTCAATTTCCTCCCTTGTAAAATGGAATCTAAATCCTTTCCTGCTCTGCTTTATTAATTGTGCTGTTTATGAAGATAATGAGCATGTGGGCATAGTCTCAGTAATTGGCTCTCTCCCTCCCTTCCTCTTTGCTTCCTTTTCCCTTCCTCCTTGCTTCCTTTTCCCTTCCTTCTTTCTTTTTTGCTTCGTTTTCACTATTACAGACTTTTTCCACGCTAAAAGTTTCATGGTTTTGACTTTGGATGCTAACAAATATTTGTCCTTACTTTAAAATTCTTTCTTAGATAAGATAGTAAATGTATCCTATCTGATTTTTTTTCTTTTTTTCTCCTTTAAGTCAACTAAATTTTGCTTTGTCAGAGGATTATTAACCCGGAATATGAATCATTATAACTTGGTCTAATTTTTCTTTATACCAGTTCAGCACCAAAGCCAGCTAAAGTCATGTTGCAAAGTCTAAACAAGTATCTACATTCCTAGGAATTGATCATGCTTCCTTTTAAAAACAACAACAACAACAACAAAAGGCTGATCTTTGGATTGGGTTGAAGCAAATTATTCAATCTCTTCAATGAAATTAAGCCAGGAAAAAAGGCCCTATGGAAAGCCTATGTGACTGAAACCTAAAAGTAGCCTACCTGGAGACAGTTTTGAGGGATGAAGACGTAATAGTGACCCTAGCTGGCTGAATCAACCCAAACAATGATGGGCTTTGGCAATTTGCTACTGACCCAGTTCTTGAGCCCTTTGGTGATCATATTCTTCATACTAGAACCACAAAAGACTGCAAACCTCTGGCTTGGGAGGGACAATGCAACTAAATTATCATGAATCCCAGGCTTACTCGGGTCACAGCAATGGGCCCTTTGGGACCTTTGCCTTCTCCTTATCTCCTAGCCCACAAGTAACCAAGTGGATAGGATTCCAGTTTCCACTGAAGGCTGGGAAGGTGGCAAGCACAGAGTGGTTGCCTCCATGGCATAGTCCTGCCCCCAGCACAATATATACTGTGGGCAGCCTTCACCTATCTCGATGGGTATGTCTCTCAGCAGGACCACCAGTGCCCACAGCCACCACTTCCCATCAGTGATGAATGGCAAGGAGCGGATGTAGGGGTGGCTGGGTGTGATGAGGAGGCCTCCTGTTCCAGGAAGCTATCTGGAACTCCCACTGCCTCAATACCCAATGCCGGCTGTGAAGCCCGGTCTTTCTCCTTCAACCAGGGCTGCCACTTGAAGACAGAAGGGCATCTCCAGTACAACAAAGGGAAATTCGTGGCTTGAGGTTTATAAGGTAATAAAAGAAAGCAGGCTACGCATGCTTTCTTTTCCTCTTGTATGTCTCTCAAGTCTTAAGCTTTGCTTCTAAAGACAAATTGCAAGCTTTGTTCTCCAAATCCAGCGAAGTAGTTTCAATCCATTGTGAAAGACATGGGCCCTTCTGGCTAGGATAGAAAGGCTGTCCACTGCTGTGTGGCAGCGAATTCTACCACAATTCTGGGGAGAAAAGACAGCAGGCAAATGGAACACACTAGTCCCTAGGCACATTTGTATTTCATTTGAAAATAGAATGCATGTGCCATATTCGGGAAACGCTGTCAGAAATCCACAGTGGGAACAAAATGGAAAAAAAAAGAAAAGACTTGCACCATGTAGAAACTGAAAAGATGAAGTCCAGCTGATACTATAGAAAGAGAGTAGTTAGACGAGAAATGGCTATTTGGTTCTATTTTGAAAAAGAAAACCATACTTGGACAAAGAAATTGTAACAACACAGCAAAAAGAAAAAGAGCAGGGGAGAGAAACTCCACTCCGGTTGTATGATACAGGACCAGCTAAAACTGGAACGCACTACACAGAGAGCTGGTAATAAAAGAACAGTCTCGAAACTGCTTTTCCTCCTGTTCATGTTCGCAGGAACAGCTGGATACATACTAATTGCAAGAAGTGAAAGAAAGAGCTTTAAGTTTAAAAGCAGGCATGCACTAATCAGTCTCTCACCAGCACAGTTTCAGACACAAGTGTGATATGCCACCTCGCAGGTCTATTTTAAACACCAGCTCACACTTTCTCATTTGTGTAGGTGGCTTTATGTTGTCAGGGGAAAAACAACACACACAGCCCTCTCCTTCCAACTGCGTTGCTTCCGTCCATCAAGAAATGTCTTAACCAGTGCTTCTCAGCCTCAGCAATACAGTTCATTCTTTGTGGTGGGGGTTTGTCTCAGGCATTAGCAGGACCCCTGATCTCTACCCTCTACATGCCAGCTCCCTCAGTGTGAAAACCCGAAGTGTCTGCAAACATTGCTTTTCCCCCACATATACCCTGGGGGGGACATTAGAAGCCCACTAGACTAACTTCACAAAGAACTACTTTCTCATCCTTCCCTGATTCCCACCCTAAACAGCTCCAACCAAAGCAGAGAAAACATATGATATATCTAAATCTACCAGCAACCCAGGCTTTCTTTTTATTCGGAATGGATTCAACAATACTTTTGACTTGAAGATCTGCAACCATTATTATCGAGGTAGTCCAGGTTGCCCTTGATCTTAAAATTCTCCTACCTCAGCCTCCCAAGTGCTGTAATTACCTGGCTAAGTTACTTTTGCTTTTAGAGACTTGCTTCAGGACATAGAGAATTCTGAGAATTCAACACACTCAAGGGCAGTGTGAACCAGAAGGGGTCTCTAGGAACTGGAACTCACCTCCATATCTTCTTTCTTTGCAGTTTTACAAATTAAACAAACCTCAAGGCCTAGAGGTGAGGTGACTCTGCCGAGGCCATACGTATTCTTAATTGTCCTTTCCTAAGGTAATAACTCTCAGTATGCCTGAAGAGCTTAGGTCTTTAAACATAGATAACTTTACGGCTCTGTAAAAAATCATGCCAGTTAAGGAACGCACTTTTTTTTTTTTTTTTTGGTCGGTTGTGGGGCTTGAACTCTGGGCCCGGGTGCTGTCCCTCATCTCTTCAGCTCAAGGTGAGCACTCTACTACTTTGAGCCACAAGGCCACTTCCGGCTTTCTAGTGGTTAATTGGAGTTAAGAGTCTCATGGACTTTCCTGCCCAGGCTGGCTTTGAACAGTGATCCTGAGATCTCAGCCTCCTGAGTAGCTAGAATTATAGGCATGAGTCACCAGCACCCAGCACGCAAATTTTTTAAATGACAGAATACAGCAACCAATTAGTGCAAACAAACATTTATTGTGAAATATTCATCCTACCCTTTATTAGGTATTACATCATCAAAGCACTTTGTGGCAAGGAAAATAGCTTTTTAACCCCCTCTGATTCACCCAATATTCCATTAAAGCTGCAAAAAATGTGCAATCTGCTTGAAAAATAGGTTGCTCTTATTTACTCATTTGTGAAAAGTCAAAAATTAAAAAAAAAAAGAAAATGATACTAGCTTACAGGGCCTCTAGAGCCAATTCACCTTTCTGCTTCCCACCTACTCCCCCAAATAATTAACAAAGATACTTTGTTCTAAATGCCTTTAAAAAAAAAAACCAATGCACCTTTTCCCATGTGATCATCATAAAAAAATTTTCAAAACCATTATTCATTTTCTTGGAAAAAAGGTGGCCAGCCGTTGTTTTTTAATTGGGAGCATATGTATTTCCTGGGAGTTCACTTTCTTTAACTTTATGCCCCGGTTTTTGATGGGTTTCCTATGGGACTCCATGTTACCTAGGGATTCTTCTCCTTGTGTGTTGATGTCATAGCCCTGAAGCACAGAGTCTTCTCTTTTGAAGGAGAAGTTTTTGGTAGACACCCCTGAGAGGCCTTTGATCTTGCCACAGAAGATGGTAGGCATGGTGTCTTCAACCGAGACAATGACCTTGGCTGCCTGGGATTCGCTTACAACCTCAGTGTTATTTTCAGCTTTGACATCACTGCTGGGGTAGCTGGGCTGGCTGACCATCTCCACAGCATTGCTTTTGCTGCTGTGGCTATCCATCATGGCTGAAGCCTCAGGGGGCATGGCAGGGGCAAAGGGCATTTCCATGCCACTGGGAAGTTTCTCCATCACAGGGTGACCTGGGTTTGTGGGCCCACTGCTGTTATACAATGTCTCAGGGGGAGGCTCAGACTTCCGGTGGGCTGCCAGTGACAGGTCTAGGGCTGTATCCTCTTGGAAGATTGGGGGACTGGCTTCACCAGTCTTGAGCCAGGGCACTGACTTCATGGAAAGATCCAGAGCTTCGTTCTCACTTCCCATCTTGATGACGGTGTGGCGGCTGAGCTGGTAGTACTCCTTTGGCTGGAGGATGTCTAGGGGCTTCAGTTCATCCTTTTCCAGAGAGGTCTGAGTGCCTTTAAATGAAGGCAGGCTGAAGGAAGATGGAGGCTTGGGGAAACTGGAGCTGAACTTGGCTTCTGAATTCTGGGGTACTGGGATGGGGATGGGAATAGGGACGGGCACTGGCAATGGCACAATCACAGGGTAGGGCACCAAGAGGGTAGCTGGTGGGACCAAGGGAGACAAGGGGGAGCTGAATGGTTGTGGGGGCACTGGGGCATAGCCAGGAGGAGGCTGGCAGGGTGGGGGGCCAAGAGAGCCCTGGGAAGGGAATAAATTCTGGAGCACAGTTTCAAATGGCAGTGTAGGCTCCTGTGGCTGGCTGGGGATCCTCAGGTCCAGAAGCTGGGGCTGGGCCTCGGGGTCCTCAGCCCCCTGGAAGAGGTTGTTATGGATAGCACTGGAGGAGCACGGGGCCTCCTGTGGCAGGACCAGAGGGGAGTTGAGGTGCTGGAAAACGTGCTGCTCCAACACCACAGGCAGCTGCACGGGGCCCTGTGTGGTCATGACGTAGGTGGCGTTGGCATTAGGGTTGAGCTCTGGTGCCGAGCCGCCCTCTACCTGCATGTGAATGGGCATCACCACTGGGCTCTCCCCGAGGCACAGGGGCTGCAGCACAGTGGCTGCCACCTTCAGAGCCATGCCGCTCTGGGACTCAGCAGGGGGGTTGAGGATGGATGGGGCTGGCACAGTCACCAAGGCCTTCTTTACCAGATCAGTAGAGTTGATGTTCCAGGCCTCTGTGGTGATCAGCTGGGCCATGCCATTCTCCAGTCTGTTATTGGCCAAGGTTGGAGGGGAGTCGGTCATGTCCATGGAGAGGTTCTGAGACTGCAGGTCATCCATCACTCAGCTCTGATGACTCTTGGCCTGCAACACAGTACATACAACATGAATCTTCCTGAAGACACGGCAATTACCACCAGAGCGCTCCCCCCTCGAAGACTTTCCATAGCTTAGTTAACCCGGGAGCACATTCCAGCTCGCTAGGTAGGCATAAGCATTCTAGAGATTGCCGAATATAAACGAACACAATCCATATACTCTGCTGTGCTTAGAGAGACCTGGTTTAATAAAAACCCAGAAGATGAAGTCTCCAAATAGCTAAGCACTGTTAAATGGGATGTTTTTTGTTTTATTTATTTTTTTTTGCCAGTCATGGGGCCTGAACTCTGGGCCTGGGTGCTGTCCCTCAGCTCTTCAGCTCAAGGCTAGCGCTCTACCACTTGAGCCACAGCACCACTTCCAGCCTTTTCTGCTTATGTGGTGCTGAGGAATGGAACCCAGGGCCTCATGCATGCAAGGCAAGCACTCTACCATTGAGCCACCTTCCCAGCCCCAAATGGGTTTTGTCTAATACTCAGCTTACATGTTTAGCCCTCAACAAAAACAAATTTCCATGCCCATTGTTATGTCAGACTCTTAAGATATGCAAAGATTTCATTCACTCACATTCTAATAAGCAGCAAAGACTTATTTTTCCCTTAAGGAAAAATGAAACCTTGTCACATTTAAATATTCTATGAATATGGAATGGGACATCACATATCTCTTTGTAGCCATAATTATGGAATTATTTTTAAATTATGGAAATGCTCAGGAAGCATTTCAAAAAGTCTTTGGAGCAGTAATTCTCACAAAGGACTTTGCCGAGTGGAGCAATGGTACATTAACACACTAGCTCCCTCTGACGAGTGACAGCTTCCTTCCTCCTGAAAAGCCACTCAGCGCATGGTGAAGGTGGGATGACTTGCAAGAAATGATGGCTGGCTCCAGTGTCACTTTCCCAATCATCACATCTGTCTGACCTGTGGCCTAGCCCAACATCAACTGCCTAGAGGAGGGGGTGTGGATGAGTCTAAGACTGGAGAAATGGAATGGTTACTAGAAACCAAAACTTCTCCAAAGTGTGAGGCATTTTCACAATATCTGAGGCACTTCCCCAAGACCCAGAGCCACCTCCTGGTGAGGCCAAGGTTACCCAGCAAGTGTGCTTCCTGGAGGAAGCAAGGCTGCAGCTGTGATATGGCTCTCCATGGAAACGCGTCCATATTTAGCCTTGTTGCCATGGAGAAGGCAGGCACCATGTCTAACTCAGGGATCTGTGCAGCCCTGGAGTCTGGTTGGGCTCAATAATAATTCAATAATCCTCCGTTTCCCTAGGCAAGCCTGGGGCAACTCAGATTCTTGACCTCCCTGTATTGCTTGTGTAGACTTGAGTCCTGTGGTCATCTTGTCCTCCTTTCCTCCCCTGCACATCGTCAACACAGCCTCTCACACCAGAAAGACAGGTGGCTCAGCACCCCAGAGGGCTAGAAATAAATAAATAATTATCTTGCTACAGAAAGGCAGCTTTAACAAATGAACAACTCCATCATATCGCCAGGCAATCAACGTATGTCAAATGCACAGAACAAGGGGAGTTTCTCTGAGGCAGGCGTGAGCAGGGGAAGGATACTGTGCAAACACCTTTGTGGAGAGCAACTGGTGGGTCACGACGTTGGCAGGGGGCACTGGAATGCCTCCAGAGCCTGTCTTCTTATGGGCACCATGGCCTCTGGAAACCACAAGGTGACCCAGCATGCAACACAGTCATCCCCTTTGAGCAGAGTCGGGAAGCAATTTTCTTCCCAAAAGCCTGAAGGGGCTTGCCCCAGGTCAAGGGTACTTCTTTTTTTGGGGGGAGGGAGGATAGGGTATAATCATTGCCTATAATTTTTAAAAGAAAACAAAACAGAGAACAGATATCATGCTTATCGTGATGCTGAGTGATTTGCTCAGCCCAAGATCAGTGCTTCTTGATTCTGCCCAGAAAACATCACCCTTCCAACACATCACTCATTTGGACATGTGTGCCAGCATGTGTACTTCATTTGCTAAATGCTCACTGCATGCTAGCACTTTGCTGAGGTCCAGAGTTGAAACGGTGAGGGAGACAAAGGTCCCTGCTTTCATGGAGGTTAAAATCTAGTGAAGGTGCACACGTCTTTGATCACATTTGTCAGTACAAGGGGGCATGTCAGAAGAAGTGGAAAAAAACAGCAGGGCAATTCTTTGTGGTACTGACACAAAGTTATTTTTTTTTATTTTATTTTTTATTGAGAAGGTGATGGGCTGAGAGGTTACAGCTCCATAAGTAAGGCAATAAGTACATTTGTGTTTTCTTTGTTTTTGTTTTGGTTGCTCATGGGGCCTGAATTCTGGGCCTGGGCACTGTACCTTAGCTCTTCAGCTCAAGGCTAGCACTGTACCAACTGAGCCACAGCACCACTTCTGGCGTTTTCTGCTTATGTGGTGCTGAAGAATCAAACCCAGGGCCTCGTGCATGCAAGGTGAGCACTCTACCACTGAGCCACCTTCCCAGTCCAGCAAATGTGCTTTTGATCATTGTTACTCCATCCTTCTTTCTCTCCCACTTACCTCTCCCTCTCCTCCCGCCCCAATGTTCATTGTGACACACAGTTCTTAAAGAGGTTCGCAAGTGAACCTCTTCCCCCCAAAGAGTCTAACCTGTCCCTCCCAGTAGCCAGAACCCTCAGGGAGGGATTTTAAAAAAGCTGAAGGGAAGGTGGGGTGGAAATGATGAGGACAAGAACAGCAATGGCCAGCGAGGTCACCTGTGGCCGGCCATCCATGCAAGACAAATGCTGATGGTGAAAGGCAACTCAGTAGAAGTTAAGACACATTTCCAAGCCAGGCAACAGTGGCTCATGTCTGCAATCCTGGCTACTCAAAGAGCTGAGATCTGAAGATCGTAGTTTGAAGCCAGCCTGGCAGAAAACTCCATGGACTCTGATCTCCAATTAACCAGAATAAAAAGCTGGAAGTGAATCTGGTTCAAGTGATAGAGTGCCAGCATAGAATGAAAAACCTAAAAGCCGAGTGTCGGTGTGTCACGCTTGTAATCCTAGCTACCCAGGAGGCTGAGATCTGAGGATGGCAGTCCAAAGCCAGCCCGGGCAGGAAAGTCCATGACTCTTATCTCCAATAAACCCACCAGAAAACCAGAAGTGGCAATGTGGCTCAAGTGGTAGAGCACTTGCTTTAAGCTGAAGAGTTGAGGGACAGCGTCCAGAGTTCAAGCCCCATGACTGAAAAATATCTAAACAAAAAAAAAAAAAAACACTAAAAATTCCTTGACCCTGAGTTTAAGCCCCAATACTGGCATAAGTGCTCTTGCACACACACACACACACACATATGTATATGTGTGTGTGTGTGTGTGTGTGTGTGTGTGTGAGTGGGTGTGTGTGTATATATGCATGTGTATGTGTGTGCCACCTTTGGGTTTCCTGTGAGGCTAGGATTATTCCTAGATTGCTTTTCCATGATGACTGCTCTCTTTCCTTCTGGAAGCCTCTCTCTTCCTGCCTGGTCCAGATGTAAGCCTACTAACTGCTCTAGAATCCTCCTACATAGAGGTGGGGGGTACTTTGCTGGGGCAGACTGTCTCCTGAAGGCCTCTGTTCCTCTCACAGAAGGCAAGTATTAACATGTACTGAGCAGAGGTGCTGAGAACTTCCTATGCATTACCTCACTCGAGCCTTAGCATAATCCTTTCCTCCCCAGGCCCTCCCCTGTCCTCCTCACTGGAATTCTTGTCCTTAAGGAATGCAGCCTCATGTGGCTTTGACTGTGTGTCTGGAGGGCTGGTGGAGCATCTTCTCAACCTACTTCTAGGTTATAAGATGGCCACAAGGCCCCTGGTCTGAAGTAGCAAAAGTTTAAAGTGATTACGTGGGGAGGGCTCATAGCAACTCAATCTGAGCGGCTATTGGTTCTCGAAGGCCCTGTGGAGCTCTTGGGATTATTAGAGTGAGGTCACATGGAAGGAAGGCACACCTCCTGATCTAGATTAAGCTTCACATCTTCCATAAGCCTCTAAAACTTGAGGTGTTTGGAGGAGTCAGGGCCCCAAATGTGACCCACTTTGATCTTCTACATTTTGGTTTGTGTAATTTAGTTTTTCATTATTCTCTTTATCTTTTTTTTTTTTGGTCAGTTGTGGTGCCTGAACTCTGGGCCTGGGCGCTGTCCCTCAGCTCTTCAGCTCAAGGCTAGCGCTCTACATTTGAGCCGCAACACCACTTCTGGCTTTTTCCTGCATATGTGATGCTGAGGAATCGAACCCAGGGCCTCATACATGCAAGGCATGCACTCTACCACAGAGCCACCTTCCCAGCCCTCATTATTATCTTTAAATAGTCATACAAAGCAGATTATGAATACAACACATCTTGATCCATGTCACCTCTTTCAACATTTTCATCCATCCTTCCCCTACCCTTCCTTTACTCTTCTTGATTTTGGTTTCTTCCCTTAAAATAGTAATTTCTTAAATAATTTGCCATGAAACATTTTTTTTTTTTGTCGGTCGTGGGTCTTGAAGTCTGGGCCTGGGCGCTGTCCCTCAGCTCTTCAGCTCAAGTAGAACACTCTACCTCTTGAGCCACAGCACCACTTCTGGTTTTCTGGTAGTTTATTGCAGATAAGAGTCTCACGGTATAACCCTTGTTTTCACTGTGTTTGATGTTGGTATAATTTGTGGAGGGGAAGGGAAAAGGATACAGGTGGACCCATTGCAACAATGCGGGGCGTGGGGGGACGGATTGGAAGGAATTGGAAGGGGAAACAAAGGAGGAGGCAACAGTGCTTGATAAGAAATGTACTCATTACCTTGCCCGTGTAATTGTAACCCCCCTGTATGGTATTTTCACAAAAAAAGAAAAAAGAGTTGCACAGACTTTCCTGCCTAGGCTGGCTTTGAACCGTGATCCTCAGATCTCAGCCTCCTGAGTAGCTAGGATTACAGGTGTGAATACTCCGCCCTTCCCCCCTCCTGTGCCTGGCTGCCATGACACATTCTGAGACCCAGTATTGACCTATTTCATCATTGTGTGAATACCACAGAGCATGCATTCACAAAGCAACATGACTGTGACATTATCATCTAGTGATAATACTCGGTGGCTCACGCCTATAATCCTAGCTACACAGGAGGTTGAGATCTGAGGAACTCAGTTCAAAACCAGCCCAGGCAGGGAAATCCATGAGACTCTTATCACCAATAAACCATCAGAAAACCAGAAGTGGTTCTGTGGCTCAAATGGTAGAGCGCTCACCTTGAGCTGAAGAGCTAAGGGACAGCACCCAGGCCTAGAGTTCAAGCCCCACATCTAACAAAAAAAAAAAAAAAATCACACAGGACCACCATGCTATTGTGGTTTGTCATTCTCTATAGCATTGGTGTGTGGCCCATGCGTGGATCCCCACACCATGAGAGGTAGTCATTGTCCCTTCTTGCAAGACTTGCTAAAAACCTCTGCTAAGAATTCTGTCCCTTGCCATCCACACTATTCTAGGCTATGTTTTATCCAGTATTATATCCTCAATGAATGACCTAATTCTGTATAAAATTCACTAGATACTTGCTGTGAGCCAAACAAGAGAAGCATAATTTTTTGTCCTTTAATACAATGTACATATGGTTTCACCATCCAGGATCTAGGATACACTCAGTGTCTAAGAAGTAATTCCAACTGGGTAAAAAATGGTTTTCTCTCCCCATAGGATGCAATAATTGTCAATTACTTGCGCCAGTGATTAAATTTTCTGAGCTTTAAACATCAGCACAGGGCCTTTTTTTCAACAGTGCTGTGAACATAATTACCACATGAATGTATTCCCAAATTGGTTAAAATATGAAGAATACACAAAATAGTCACTGGCCTTATGGTTGGTTGCCTTTTACATGCAGATATCTACTCATTCTCCCAAAAGAATATGACTTTTCACATTAACATTGGAAACAAGGTCCCCCATACACTACTTTATCTATTAAAACTGTAGTCGTCACAGGGAGATTAACAGAGACCATTATTTGTGAGGATGGGAAGTGGCTATGGGAAAGTCCTAGTGGAAAGAACAGAGTGCAGTATTAGGCCTGATCTGATATTGGTGAAGCAAGGATGAAGAGAGGTGCAGTAACTTCAACTAGCCATTGACACCAAGGACTTTAAGATCTTCCTGAGGAAAGTCTATACCTTAAGGTGCCATAAAAATTATTTATATGGGGGGAGGGAGGAGTTGGGGAGGTGGGGAGGGAAGGGATGGTAGGGGAAAAACAAAGGAGGAGGTAACAATGCTTGATAGGAAATATATTCATTACCCTATTCATGTAATTGTGACCCCTCTGTACAGTATTTTTACAATCAAAATATATATGGAAAAATGTTTATGTTTATTTTATCATCTCATCATTTTAAATGATCATTTTTCTATTTTTATGTTATATGTAAGGAATAACTCCTTTTTGTGTGTGCTAGTCCTGGAGCTTAAATTCAGGGTCTGGGCAATGTTACTGAGCTTTTTGCTCAAGGCCAGCACCCTACCACTGAGCCACAGACTCACTTTCACTTTTTTTTGTTAATTAATTGGATATCAGAGTCTCACAGACTCTCCTGCCCAGCCTGGCTTTGAACTGTGACCCTCAGATCTCAGCCTCTTGAGAGGCTAGGATTACAGGGGTGAGCTACCAGTGCCTGGAAAGATATCAATATTAAGGAAACAAATAATACAATAATATTTGTGTGTGTATGTTGAAGGGTGTTGTATTTGTTTCTGATAGAAGTTCAAGAATAAAAAGGTTAGCACTCAGCAGAAGAGAAGAAGCTCTCATAGTTCAGTAAGAATTCCAGGGTGTCCCTGCTCAACTATTAGAGTCACTGGCTCAGTCTACATTTCTTGTTTTGCAGAGTAAGAAGCTGAGGCATAGAGATCAAGTGACTTATGCAAGTTCCTCCAGCATAGTGAATGCTGAATTGCAGATCTGTGATCCTTTCCCCAAAGCTGATGACTTGATCCATCACCTTCGTTTCAAATGTCAAAGGCTGTTGAGGAGCCCTTGAGCCCAATCTACTGGCCAGAGCCACACTGGAATTCGAGCATCTCTGTTGTAACCACCCTCTAATAACAAAGTGTATGAGATAGTTTAGTTCAAACACCAAAATGTCAAAGGTTTTTATGAGTGAGGATCTTGATAAATACTCTTTAATCAGACTTGTCTAATACCCTACTAGACAAAGTACTGGAGTAGATGTCAGAGATTTAAGTCACCCATGAACTTTCCACGATTGGATAAAAGCTATCTTAAACCTCTAGGCCTATGCTCTTCTTCCATAACATGGCCATTGCACTTGTCCTGAGTGAAAACTCAGCATCTCTTTCCAGGAGCAAGTGGTGCTTCCCTGATAAGGGAAGAAGTCAGATCCAGCATTCTCAGAGATGTCAGAGGAAGAATTTCTGTGGTTTCTGAAGGGTGGGCATGAGTGTGAAGGCAGAAAGAGGGAGAAAGCCAAAGAATCACCAGTTGGATTTCCTTAGATTTTGCTGGGTTTTATTAGAGCTCAAGAGAAATGTGGGAGACAGGCTGAGGGAGGCACTGAGATTCCTTTCTCTGTCAGCTGTCTCTGTGTTTGTGGTCTTATTTCCTCTCCAGACTATCTTTAGCTTGCTTCCAAAGGACCTGTGATGGCTACTGGGGTCACACAGACCTGAGTGTAAGGCAGGAACAGGAAAACCATAGCCATTCATAGCCATTCATTTGTTCATTCTTTTGGAAACCATCTAGGTACCTACTGTGTACCAGCCATGAGTTTCCTATTCTCCCACCTGGCCTCACTTCTCTGAAGAAAGCAGATTGCCTTCTCCCTGGGCTCAGTTCCCAGGGTATTAATCAGATCCATATTCTTCCAGGGTCATCTGCTTTTATTAGAGCTCCCTCAAGGCCCATATTTGATGCAGAGGTTAAAGAGTAAGACTCCACAGGAAGAAAATCACTCCCTGGACCTCTGGAAGGTACAAAACAAGAAGTGTTCATTTTCCATGGAGGGCTGCTGCTGACATAAAGAGGAAAGAAGTGCTTTTCTCATTCTTATGCTGCGATGGAAGGCAAGAGGCATACCACAGTGCCACAGGAGACAAGCAAGAGACTGGCAGGAGGATGCTTCTGCTACTGCTACTGCTGGCAGGAGGATGCTTCCCTCAACCTGGACAGTAGACTGTGCAAATCACCAAGCTGGTCCTTGAAGTCACCTGAGACCCTACAATTTTCTTCCAGACATTCAGCCCTCAAATGGCCTCAGAAGCCAGAGCCAGAGGGGCCATTCATCAAGAAGCACGGGTGAGGTGGAAGGTCCCCAGGTCAGGATCTATCATTTTGGAGAGTTACCATTTGGGGAACTTTTTCTCTGGCAACCAACAAACCTCTTAAATCTGTAAGCAAGGGGAGGAAAAACTTGCCTCTGGGAGAGAAAATATTTCTAATTAGATTCAGATACAAAGGTTACATTTTGGTTCTGGAAAAAAAGACTCTTTATAATCCTGTGTCATTAGTAGGACATTTTTCAGAAATAGGCCCTCTGAGGGGTTCACTGGAAGAAAGGGGTACAGAATTCTAAAGAAGACTGAAGTTGAGATTTCCCCCTTCTCCTAATGCTTGTGAGAAACACTTGGCATGTTCACTAAGCACTGGCACAGACACAGTACCAGCTCACACTGGGTGCTGGACCCTTTGTGGCAATGCTTAGGAATGAAAGTTTTGAGCCCACACAGGCCTCCATTCAAACTTGAGCTCTGCCTAACTTTGCCGGCTGTGCGATCCTCAGTTTCCCTCTGTATAAGGTGAGTATTAAAAAAGGAAGCCACATCACAGAAGATTATAATGACAGGCTAAGGAGCTAATTGAAGTAAGGTACTTGGCATAGCACCTGGCATAGGGAAAGTACCCAGCAAACCAAACCTATGGTCATTGTGCTTCTCCTCCTCATGACTGGCTCCAACATCACTGTTAATCATTGTCACTGCCATGACCACTGTCTTCAGCCTCACAATTCTCATTGTCATTCTTTGTCACTTTATCATTAACATCACCTTCCTCATCAGAGTCATAGTCCATATGTGCTCCTAGCATCCTCAGGAACATCAGAAACACTCCGTTCGCATCTGAATAGGTTTGCACATTTGTAAATATGTGTTCATAGGTTCATTTGAAAATGAATTGCTAGGAAATGGAGAGACATACACCATAGACTCAGTGTTACACATGATGGTGGGGTTTCCAGTCTTTCAAATGCACAACTCCAACAGAGCTGAAACATGTTTAATGAAAGGCAAGGCATTCATAATATTAGAAACTAAAGATGGTAGGAAGATAGTGAAATACAAAAATTTCCCCTATTACTGGATGTTAGAGAGAGAAGAGAACGAGAGCCTTATGTACCTGGCATATAGACTCAAGCACTTTCAAGGGTCCTGAAATTATTGCTCTTTGGCTGCACGTGATTTCATTTCAGATCCTTCTGTTTTCCTTCTCCTCTGAACAAGAATATATGTCATTCTCCTCCCCTACTATAGTGGTGATCAGAGTCATTTCCTCACAAAACAAGTGAGGACTAGAGGAGGACAAGAAGAGGGCAAGAAGAAGAAGAGGAAAGACAAAGTGATTTTCTGCCATAAAAAGACATAAGGAGAGAAGATTTAAAAAGTGTGTATAGATCCAAATGAGGGAGATGGCTCAAAGGCATCCTGGAGTGAGAGCTCTTAAGTTGGCCACTAGGGATGTCTGTGAAGATACAACAACAGCTTGGTTGTTGCGTGGTGTGTGGAGGAAAAAGTAGGCCTGGAGCATCTCAGCATATTGAGGGCATGTTGAAAAACAACATTGTTCACAAATGCAAGTACTACAGGTGCGTAAGGAAGCTGTTCCAGGTTTTGGTACAACTTCTTCCATGCTTTGAAAAAAAATTGCTAAACACATTCATCTGTGACTTGGCTATGCTGTCACTTCTAGGGAAAAGAAAACTATATAAGTTCATCTTCTTTTGGGATCTGATCTCCACATTTGTCTGTCTCTAGTCCTTCCTCTGCCAGTCAGAATTGGGCTCCCTCCATCAAAAGTGTACCTTCCAGAAAGAATGGGAGAGACTCCTCCTCAGTGAGACACATGACTTTCTCAATGAGGTGTATGACTGATAAATCTCAAGCATTATGCTTCCTTTATTGGCATAATAAATGCAATCCAGGAGGGATAAAGCTATGCACCAAGAAATGAAACTCTAATTGAGGAATTTCAACACCAATCATGGGGAATAACCTTCCTAACCATCTTGATGTCTCTCCATAAAGACAGGCTTACAATTATGACCACATTTGCTGGCTCCATTAAAAACAAAAAACACTGAGTGGGACATGGCCTTAACTCTTAAGCACTAGTAAAGGACATGAATGTGGTTCAGTTATTCACTCCTGTATTGGTATCAATCAGCAAACACTTATTGCTCACTCTAATGAGTTTCCTTCCCAGTGCAGAGATTTTAGCAGGATCCAGGGTTATCTTCACATCACATCACAGGACCCTATTAACTAAACTAGCTACTGCCTGAAACTCTGGCTTCGGCATTACCAAGCTTCCATGTAGAAGTTATGGGCTCTTAAAGGGCTTCACCTCTAATTACAGCATTGCTAATATGAGGGCTACCACAAGCCCCAATGGAAAGTCAATGACCATTGCCAATGGTGAGGGCTGTGATAAGGACCATGGTGAGGAAGGCAAAGAGTGATTCTATTGATTGTGCATGAACGCAACTGACTAGATATCTAAGCTAGACCCTATGGTTGGAAGACTGTATGGTGGAAACCCTATGAAACAGTAAGACAGGAAAGGAAGGAAGGAAGTCAATATATTAAGCAAATTATTACTGTGGCAACTAGAGTTTAGTTCTACTGGCAGACAGTATGGGACATATTCCTCAGAGTTATGACAACTGAGAGGCTAGGAAGTTGGATGACCCACTGTCATCCATCTCTGGTCAAAGGTTGCTCTTGGAGGATATGTTCATTCCTAGGAACTTCTAGCTAGTCCAGGCCTAGTGTACTCCAGAGACAAAAATCCCAAACCAAATCCTCAAGGAGAGTTGCAGTAAGAGAGTGTTTGCAATACGCAGCCTTTGATGTGCAGAGATGAGTCTGAGGGGAAGGGTACCCACATGTCTGCTACAGCAGCATGCCCTGAAAAGTTCTGATGATTATTATGCAAACTCCTAAGTGCTACTAATTTAAGACACCAGGACCAGGTGTTTCCCCAGTAGGTGGCCTATTCTATGAACCATATGAAGAAGACACCATGTTATAATAACAATGTCCACACCACAGCAGAATGATCTCATGAGGAGTATGACAGGAGATCTCCTAAAGCACAAGGCACACAAGGAGGTCAGAGATGACTATCTTTCAAAAGCAGGATGTCCAAGAGATGGCCAGCTTGGCAGATGTGCTCCTTTGCGGCAATATATCTGAGACCCTTCAGAAAGTTCTTTTAATCATATTTGTGCTGGCTGCAATGCAAGATGTTCTTGGGATGAGTCACAGAGGGAGTTTCTTTGGTAGTGATCTTATGTTCCAACTCAGGGACCAAGAAACAATAAATAAACATTGCCTTACTTCATCAGCTGCATACTACCTAATAATAAAAATAAAATAATAACCTTGACCTAAGAAATACCACAGACAATGCAGGGAGGGGGTGAGGAGTGCTCTTTAAAAAAAAACAACAGGAAGACTTTTTTTCTGGAATTGTTTTCTCAAAAGCTCCCTTCTGCCTCAAGGCAGCTTTCTCAAGAGCAGAACAACGCACTTGGCAGAGTCTTTGGGCTGGCGAGTCTTTTTGAAGTTCCTAAAATTTCACTATATTTATCTTAACACAACTATCATGGTTGTAATTAATATAGCACAAACAATACAAAGTTGGGTAGGAGGAAAAAGGTTGGCTGTTGGCAGTGAAGACGATAGGTGTTATTTCCTATTTCCTTTAGGGGAAGAGTTCCTTTGGAATGCATGTGTTTACACACACACACACACACACACACACACACACACAGAGTGGCCAAATAGGCACAATGCCACTTGTTTCCTTCTAATAGTCAACACTGAGCCTTAAACTAGGGTCCATGAAAATTCCTCTTTCACAATGGCTTCAGCTCTAGTATAGCTACTTTCCTTCAGAATTCTCCTCATCAAACCTGTACTGAACAGGTAACATGTGCAAAGGACTTTGTCAGACACTGGCAGGATTTGAGTGGTGGAGATGGCAAAATGGAGGAGGGGCTTCCAGAAGTGCAGGTGTCAAGGAAAGGCACACAAAGATAAGTATGTCCAGAACTGGCCAGCAGGCTGGGCAGCTGGAAGCCAGGGCTTGTGAAAAATTAGAGAAGAGAAGGGGACACTTTGATGTATTCACAAATCCCAATGAGCAAGAAGCTTCGATTCATGGGATAGGGAGACCATTAGGGAGGGAGGAAAGGAAGAAGTAATTTAGTTTGCAGGGCTTTGTTAGCTTCACATTCCTTCTTTCTCACTGCCTCTCACACTCACTCACAGGAAGATAATAATAAAACATTTACTAAACATTGACTGCTATGTGACAGGTAGCCTGCTAGAGACTATACAATTTCTCATCTCAGTTTCTCAATAACCGGGAGAAGATTGCTACCACCTTGGGTGACTTGCTTTGTTGGATTGCTACTTCCCATCCTCCCTCTACCCTGTACAACTGAGATTTGAATCCCTAGGAAAGTTATTTTGATGGCAGGGTAGGACAGAGCTTTGCAAAACATAAACAATGTTTGCTGCAGGAAAGGCAGGTATGGGGGAAGTGGAAGACCGGAAGAGCAAAGGTTTCTGATCATATGCATGGGGTAGGGAAGGGAAGAAAGTAGGGAGTTTCTTCTGGCTTTAATAAGAAAGTGAAATTCTTCTGCCTTTTTCTGTATCTCCAACAGGCCTGCCTAGCTTTGCTTTCTTGGCTTCACCAGACTGGAGTTCCTTTTCAGACACCAGTGGTTCTTGGACTCTGAAGGACACAGCCTGAATCACACAGTCCCCTTTCTTTTCAAAGGTCAACTCTGGCTTCTTTGTTTTGTGGTTCAGATAAGTGTACCCTAAAGGTCCATGTGTTAAAGGCTTAGTCTCCTGCTTAGTGGGACCCAATGGGAAGTCATCCAAGCCATTGAAGAGGCTTACAGAATCCTAACACTTTTTCTTCATTTCCTTTTCAATTCTCAGCCATGCAATAAATAGTTTTGTTCTCCACAGATTCCATGTTCCAAACTTGCCATGGGCACCAATGCAGGGCCAACTGATGAAGGACCAAAATCTTAAGAAATAAACCTTTCACCTTTATCAGTTGATTAACTCATTAAGAGTAAAAAGACTATGCCTCAGGACCAGTCTGCATCATGGGTAGAGGTTCATTCTTAATTTTCCCAGGAATATTTCATCTGTAGTTGGCTGAATAAAATTTCCCTTCTTTCTGAACTGTAGTTCTCACCCCTTGTAGGTAGGTGTGGTCAAGTGCCTGAGTGCTAGCCCATAGACTTGGGTGGAGGTGATGTGTGCTACTTCCAGACCTGGTTCCCACAATCCTTCCTTCTAGATGTAATATTCCAATCCCTTTCACTTTGTTCCAGGTTGCTGCATGAGGATCTTTTGGAAATTACCTGATGACAACAGATGCATGAGATGGGAGAGCCTGGATGCCTGAATCATGGCTTCAGGGTGGGCTATTTTCCATCAGGAATACCCATTTGGGGCTTTGTGTGAATGAGAATCAACTTCTATTGCATTTAAGCTTCAGTTTCCATTCACTTTATTAGTTGCAACAGCTAACTACCTTCCGTAGCACAGATCATCCTAGGATCTTCTCTATGTACCAGGCAGGGGTAGGGAAACTGTGAGAGCTTCTGTTTAGCCATTCAAGTTCACTGGCCCCAAACCAGAACTACAAAGGAAGCCTTAGTGTTCAGAGTCCATTTTCAAGCCTTCACCTGCTAACTTTCCTGCCATCAAGTCACCAGATATTCTTGACTATTTTTTTCTGATTTGAGTCAATTTATTAATGTGGCTTACTAGTCTTTGGTGGTTAACTGTTTACATATCCTCTGAAAGAATGTGTACCATTGGAATTCAAGGTTGGAAGAAGAGAGGGAACTGGGACAGTCTTGCCCATGTGGTCTTGCCCATGTCATTGGGTTGTAACCAGGGCCTATGGAAAGTGAAGCATCATGACCATAAGCACCACATGGACAAACAGAAATGCAGAAAACAGGCATGTTGGGCTTCTCACCAGAGAAAACTGCTAGCATCACAACATCCCCTTCTCTCCTTGCACTTTTTGCTATTTTCCTGGTTTGTAAAGCCGAGAATCCTGGTTTTCTGTCCTTTACCCCACAGTAGATTCAGCAGGAAAGGTTCCTCTGGATTGCCTTGGAGGGAATTCACCACCTATAGCTTCCAGGCATAAGAAGGCTTTCCCTTTGTGCCTTACTTAGTTGATATTCTCTCCTTCATTTCTTCCCCACACACCCCTTTTATTGTTTTGTATTACCAGGGATTGAACTCAGAGCTCTGCCACTTGGGCCATTCCACTACTCTTTTTTAAAATTTGTTTTTCTGTTTTTTCAGATAGAGTCTCATGCGTTTGCCCAGATCAGCCCTGGACCATGATCCTTTTACCTTCTCCCCTCAAGTAGCTGTAATTACAGGCATGTGATACAATATTCAGCCCTCGGAATTGATTTTCTAGGCAGAGATTGCCTAATAAGACTTATACATTTCTCCTAAGCTTAAGCTCCTTGGCTCCAGAAACACTTGACTGGGGGATGTGATGTCTATAATACCTTAAGAGGGATCTGTACCTCCAAAGGGCTATCTCCTGTCTGACCCAGGTAAAACTCTAACCTAGTCAGCCACTGCTCTAATCAAGTGTCACAACAGCCCTCATCATATACCACATGCTGAGTCTGCTCCCAAGGCTCCCACTTATCTCTTCAATGCCATCAGTATTTGAGAGTTGGCTAAACAGCACCAGAAATGTTCACAAGGTTTTCTTAGTGATAAAATTGATGGCTAGCTAATTGGGATGATAGTGACTGTAAGAAATGGGTAAAATTACTATAGATTGGATGAAATATTTAACAGGCAGTCCCCACCCTTGTGAAGACAGGACTGTAGATGCCAGGGAAGCCAGGAGCTAGCACCCCTGGACCTGCTTCCAATTCTGGCCACCTAAGTGTTCTGTGACTGGCAACTGGTTTTGGAGATTTTCCTATGCAAACTAGAAGGTAATCAAATTCCATCTTGGGAATGTTACCACATCTACCGTAAGTGGTTCCAGCAGCTGAAATGATAGCCTGCTGGGGCTTCTTGAACAGCCTTATGAATTGATCTGTGCCTGCTGACATCTTTCTTGTTAAATTAAAGTATCTGCATTTGTGTGGTATCATTTGCCAATGAGACTTGTCCTGAGGCTGTTGTAGTGTGATTGTAAGCTCCCTAAGAAGGGGCCCCTCTGCTTCCACTTGGATTCCAGTGCTCTTCCTGCCCTTTCCTGAAGGCTTTGGCCTTGAGCTTGCCCTGCAGCAGCCTACACACAGCCCTTAGGGCTAGAAAGATTGCTTTAGGGAAATGTAAGATGAATGGAAATCTCTTGCCCATGAAAATTTAATACCTGTTTTCCCTCTTATAGTACCAAAGAATCAGAGCTGGCATTGATGAACATGCTTGAAATTTCTGTAAATCACCCTTTAAAATAAAAAAAGAAAACCCTAACTAGCCGTATCACATACATCAGAAAGACTACCATTAAAAGATATCATACATGAAAAGTTGATAAGAATATGGAGAAAATAAAACACATGCATACTATCCATAAAATGGTACCATCACTACAGAGAACTGTCTGGAAGTTGCTAATAATGTTAAATATTTGCCTTCCCTGGTTCCTGGAAAGCAATTTTACTCGTTGGTAAAAGTCTCTCCCTAAACACAGAAACAGGCATTTAACCAAGTACTTGTACACAGATGTAAACAGCAGTTCCATTCATAAGGGCCACAGGCTAACTAGGATGTGCTTATTCCATATAATAGAATTAATTCTACTCATCAACAAAAACAATGAATCCAGATAGCTCAGTCACTGGTGAGTAAAAGAACCCAGATACAAAAGTGTACTTACTACAGGTTTTTGTTGTTTCAGAATGGAAATATAGGCAAAAATATTCCTGCTGTGATGCTACACATCAAGAAATGGCTGTTCTGGATAGAGAGAAGGGGAAAAGGATTAGACACAAACCTGAGAAACCTTTTTGGAGTGACAGAGTTCCTTTCTTGCCTCTTCTAAGTGGTAGTCACATAGATGCATACAATTGTCAAATGATTCATTTGAACATTTATGAGACATTTAATTTTCTTCTCAGTTTAAAAGACAAAATAAGAAAAGGGGAAAATCCCTGCATAGTTCTGTGCACATACACCATGGATTCTGACCACTCTGGGTCCAAGGTGAGGAGGGGACAGGAAAGAGAGGAAGTGGAACAGACTGCCGGTGACAAGGGGCAAGGCAAAGGTGCCAGCCGGGCACAAAGGAATTAATATCAGCTCAAGGTACCAGCCAGGCACAAAAGAAGTAGCATCAGCTCCCAAATACAAATAAAATGCAGTAACAGAGGAAAGCTGGCCTGAAAGCGTGGGATAGATAATAGGCTTTGAGCCAAAATTGCTTTCCAAGAAATGCCAACATATTTGTACTTGGGAGAGAAGAGGGACTATTAAAGCAAACAAAATCCAAAATGTGTTTGTCCTTGGACAACAATCGCAGTTCCCCACTGTGCAATGGGTTTCCCAGTGCTGCTACTGAGACCCCTGTGAGTCTCAGGGATGCAGTGTTATTGGAGAGCAAGAACAGAAGCTTCTCAAAAGCAAAGGTCTTGTCTGGTGCTGGTGGCTCATACCTGTAATATTAGGTACTCAGGAGAATGAGATTTGAGGATCAGGGTTTGAAGCTAGCCCAGGCAGGCAGCCTATGACACTATTATTTCCAATTAACCACCAAAAAAGCCAGAAGTAAAGCTATGACTCAAATGATGATAGAATGCCAGCCTTGAGCTAAAAAGCTAAAGGATAGTTCCCTAGGCCTGAGTTCAAGTCCCAGTACACACACACACACACACACACACACACACACACACACACACACACACACACACATACACACACACACACACACACACACACACACACACACACACACAGGTCTCCTTTCCTATTTTGTATGATGGAGAGAATTTTTCTCTTTCTCTCATAAGAGGAGGCTGGCCACAGTCTCAAACATTCTCCATTCTCCATATTCAGTCCTAAACTAGCAGAACCAGCACAGGCATAAACTTGTGAGTCGGGCCTATACAGAAATCCTGGGCTTGCCTCCACGAGGACTGGGTGGTCTTAGGAAAGTGACTTGTCCTCTCCATGTGGCAGTTTCTCTGCCTTAAGAAAAATTGTATCTGTTGAAATCAGGCAAGAAATTGCCTGATATCTAGAGAATAAACAATTTATTCCTGCAAATCAAGTCTTTGGCTCGCATTTTTTTTTTTCAGTTGTGGCGCTTGAACTCTGGGCCTGGGTGCTGTCCCTCAGCTCTTCACCTCTAGGCGAGAGCTCTACCACTTGAGCTACAGTGACACTTTCGGTTTTCTGGTGGTTAATTGGAGATGAGTCTCATAGACTTTCCTGCCTGGGGCTGGCTTTGAACCGCAATCCTCAGATCTCAGCTTCCTGAATAGCTAGGATTACAAGCGTGAGCCACCAGTGCCCTTAGCTTTCTTTTTTATGTTTGTACCTCTTGTGCATAGAATTTGTACAATCATAATCCATGCTTTAGGATACTTTGTTATTCACAACCCACTTTACTTAAAAATGATTTGTATGTGTTGTGTATCTGTGCATGTACATGTGTGTACACATGCAAATATGCATCAGTACTTGGGCTGAAACTCAGGGCCTTAGCTCTGGCTCTTAACTTTCTTGCTCAGTGGTCTACCACTTGTGCCACAACTTCCCTTCTGGCTTTTTTGGTAGTTAATTGAAGATAAGAGTCTTCTTTTTTCAATCAAAAAGGTGATGAGCAGGGGGCGGTTACATTTACACAAGTAAGGCAATAAGTACATTTGTTTTTAATCATTGCTTCCCATCCCTCATTATCTCCAACTTACCCCTCCCTATTCTCCTCCCCCCAAGTTGTAATGTTCATATCCAACGTAGTGTCATAGTATCTATGCTGCTTTGGTTCATCTTTGTCCCACTGTATCTGTGATTCCCTTTCCTCTCTACATATTGCATAATCTTATATGTAAAACACGTGGTACAAAAACACTAAGAGAAATGAAGAAAAAAATAAAACAATAGAAAAAAAGAACAAACTACATAGAGGGTCTAATAAGAACCTTTTGTTTTCATATATTGAAGTTCATGTTGATACACTTTATTATATATGGTCCTATCACTAAGCCATCAGATTATTGAGATCCCTGTTAAGAATATCATATACATATTCTAGTTCTCACAAATGAGGGAGATCATGCAACCTACTTTTCTTTGGGTCTGGCTTACTTCACTTAATATAATTTTTCCAAGTATTTCCATTTCCTTAATAATGGAGCAATGTTATTCTTTCTGATGGAGGCATAGAACTCCATTGTGTATGTGTACCACATTTTCTTGATCCATTCATTTACTGAGGGGCATCTGGGTTAGTTTTTAGTTATGGTAAATAATGCCACAATGGACATTGCCGTGCTGGTAGCTTTACTGTGGCCTTGTTTGTGATTGTTTGGGTAAATGCCCAGAAGTGGGATTGCTGGGTCAGAGGGGAGCTCTATGTGTAGTCTTTTGAGGAAGCTCCACACTCCTTTCCAGAGTGGTTGAACAAGTTTGCACTCCCACCAACAGTGTAGTAGTGTTTCCCTTTGGCCACATCCATGGAAGATAATAGTCTTGAGGGATTTCCTCTACAAGTTGACTCCAAACTGCCATCTTCAGGTCTGTCTCCTATGTAACTAGGACTATATGTATGAGCCACCAACACCAAGCTGTTTTACTTTTGATATTGCAAAATTTTAAATAATCAAATAAAGATTAGTGAAGCTATCTCCCTACTGAACATTATGTCAGTTTTTCCCTGGGCTTTCTGTTATATTGACTTAGCTCTTTCCTCTGACTTATTATACGCTCAGTGGTCCTAAGCACTAAGAAAGAAATGTAAATTAGGGTCAGTGGACTGAAATTTGGCAGGGAGTGGGGCCAGAGGAGGGACTACTTCTGTGAGGGTGATAAGGAAAGGCCTAGCTGGAGTGGAATCATTTGAGCAAAAACCTTTAAGAAGAAAAGGGAATGTCATGGCACGATAGCCTTCTGGTACTATAAGTACCATAGAGGAGAAAAGGAATGTGTGTGTGTGTGTGTGTGTGTGTGCGTGTGTGTGTGTGTGTGTGTGTGTGTGTGTGTACATGTGTATGTTTGTGTGGAGGATGAAGAGGGAGAGGAAGAGAAAGAAGTTCCAGAGCAGTAAGAAAGAAAGGTAGAAGAGTCTAGATCATATATAGTCTCCTAATTCTCACCTTATAAAGTCTACCTGTTCTGATCCATTATTATATGTGAAAAAATAGAGGTGCAGAAAAGGTGAGCTTCCCTAGGCCAGGTGTTTTGTTAAGAGCAGGATTATAGTTAGAATTCTGTGTACCTTCAAATGACTTGAATTCCACGAAATGCCTCCAGGCAGCTTTCAGGCAATGAGGTGACAAATAGTATACTGAAATGGTGTTCTTCCATGCATAAGTTCTTTTCCACACAAAAGATTTGAAGGCTAATTAGGATTCTGACATTCTTTAATGTCTAACTCCTTAGGGCCATGTCAAAATCCATGTGACTATTTTCAAATTATTTTTCTTATCATAGATAATATTTATTCTCAAGAGAAAATAAAAGATATGCGAGTGACATTCTTTGAAACTTGACTTGAATGTTATGGTTTCACAAGAAGCAGCAAGAATATGTCTTAATAACTTGCACAGAACTGAGTAGTAGGTTAATGATTTTGCATGTATTTTAATAGCATCCCTTCAGTTCAACAGATGACAAGTTCTTATTCTTAATGATGTAGATTAGAAAGGTCATAGGTATAGAGGCTCCCTTTCTCTCTTTCTTCAGAAATTGTGAGCTGGGTACAAGATAAAAACAAGTAAGTGCCCCATGACTAATGATGTTTAAGTGAGCCTGACCTGCCTTCCCTATTAAAACTTCAGGATAAGTGGATTTCTCAAATCTGTTTTCCCCTTTGGCTAGCTAATCTCTTGCTTCCTTTACTCACTAGCTCAAGAGATGACAATTACTGACTTCTGAGAATCTTTGACTTTTCTAGGAAAATAAGCAGCTGAGAAGTTCAATATATTTTCAAAGACAGATGAAATGAGGCTGTTTCTGAGTCACACCTAGATATTTCTTTGCCTCTATTTTTTTCTGAGGACAGGTCTGAGAGGATGTAGATATGTCGGTGCTAATGGCAGAGGACTGGCATCCTTTGCCAAAAGAAAGAACTACATGCTCCTAGTTACTTGAGCTTACTCTCTGCAAGACTGAGACAACTCAGTCCAGTGACTAAACCTGCTGTCTGATAAGCAGTCAGATGACTCTTTTCCTCAGCAATCTGTCTTAGGCAATTTTGCCATTAGTCATTGTGAAAGCGGGTGGGTCTCACATGTGCACACTCATTCATTCGCACTTCTGTTTTTGGGAAAGAAAGCACAATATGAAGACCTAACACTGAGACAAACACTCCCAATTTGTAGAGAAGAGACCTTCCTTAATGAAATGAGATAGAGGTTCCCAGTTCATCTGCTAACTGACTTGGGGAGCATGAGCAATGCCCTTACCTTTTGAATGCCTCTGTTTCCTCATCTGTACAATGGGAAGGAATAATAATCCTACAAAAATGCTGCAGGGTGGTTAATGTGACTGAGATAAAGCACAAAAAACACAACTGTTTTTGGCACATGGCAAGCAATCCATAAGGTTAGATATTGTTATAATAATAAAAGATAGGAAGCCAAAGGATACCTACCTTGAAATGGTAAGTAAATAAGGTGAGAACAATATCTGAAATTATAATAACTCAGCAATAACTTCTCAGCAGTCTTTCCATAGGCATGGCCTCCTGGGGTCAGCAATGGGTAAGATGTGTGGAGGAGCAGTAACTAACAGCAAGTCTTAAGTGACAAGTACAGTCAAGAAAAAGTGGTGGGTGAGGGCCTAACGGAGGGCATTCTTTTGTTGTTGCTTGTTTGGTTTGGTTTGCTTTGGTTGGGTGGTATTGGGTTTTGATTTCAGGGCCTTAAACTTGCTAGAAAGGTGCTTTACCACCTGAGCCACAACCCCGGCCCTTTTAAAGTTCATTTTCAAGTAGAGTCCCAGGGTTTTGCCTAGGCCAGCCTAGAATGATCACAATTCTCCTACCTGTGGCTTCCATGTAGCTGGGATGACATATATGTGCCACCGCACCCGGCTTCTTTGCTCAGATAGCATCACACTAACTTTTTACCTAGGTTAGCTTAAAACCTCATTCCTCCAAATCTTCTCTTCTGCTTTCCAAGTGGCTGTGCCATCATGCTCAACACTTGATGAAGAGTTCTCACTAAGTCAAATTTCCCAAGGAAAAGAATGTAAAAGGACGGTCGATCCTGCCTGGACAAGAGATTTAGCTGGGAAGTTTTAAAAGACCTGGATATCCAAGCCACAACCCCACACCCCAGCCTAATGAACTCAGAATCATCCACAGTTGAGCCCAAGCCTGGGGGTTTGTTAGAGCTCCTTAGGTGATACCCACATGTAGTCAAGGGTTAGGGGCCCCTTCTCTATAATCTGAATTTCCTTTCCCACTATACAAATAGAGATCTTATCCTGTTTGGTCAAGCCTCTGAAGGCTCAGACGATCTTCATGTTCTTCACAGAGCCAAAGAGACTACCTACCATGTCCCATCTAGGATAGGGTTTATTAACTTTTTTTTTAAAAAAATTGATCCACTGTGTTACACAGTCTTAGTTTGAATCACCAAGAGAATGATAATGGATGGATGGATGGATGGATAAATGAATGAATATAGCACCATAACAAATGTCTTCTGATAAGGAAGTAAATTGGTTAAAAACTTTCTGGAGGGCAATTTGAAAGCATTCATACTTACTGACCCAGAAAATTTGCTTCTTGGAATCACCCCAAAGAAATGCAGTCCCCAGCTGGCTTTCCTCCCAAATGCCTGAAGTTCTGATTAAAGAGAGATCTGTGGGCTACAAGAGGGTAAAGTGGATACTCTAGGATGACTATGCTTTTGCAATCTCACTTCCTTGGAGAAATAAGAGAATGACCCCTCAGGCAAGGACCACATCATACTTCTTTCATTAGGATTTGGAATCCATACAGAGTTTCTGATAAAAACTCACTGTAGACAGGAGTTTGATAGCCTAAGATGAAAGATACTCTTTGGAGTAGAAGGAAACTGATAGTCTTTAAGGAAGACATTCAGGTAGGGCCTGGTGTCTGATTTTGAGCAGAGCAGCCCTTTTTCACCATCTCCAGGATGATCTAACAGCAGAATGTGCTCCCGTGTGGTTAATGATGTGTGGGACCCAGTCTTGCCAAGTGCTAAGTGCAAAGGTGTCAGCACTTTCAAGCCTTGTTTGAGCACATTGAAAACAAGTATTTAACTTAGGGAAGTTAAAAACAAACACATTGCCAACATGGGGTACATTTGCCTGCCATTTAGTTCATCTTGAAGACACAATTAGGGTAAATCTATTTGTCATTTGTTAAGAATCAAGGATTTAGTTGGGAACTGTAGCTCCTGCCTATAATCCTAGTTACTTGCAAGACTGAAATCAAGAGGATCATGGTTTAAACCCAGTGGGGCCAAAAGGTTAGAAAGATCTTATCTCAACCAATGAGAAGTTGGGTATGGTGGGATTTAGTTGTCATCGAAGGTACACAGAAAATGTACACAGGGGGATCAAGGTCCAAGATGACCTGGTCAAAAAATGTGACCTTATGTGAAAAATAACTAAAGCAAAAAAGAGCTGAGAACATGACTTAAGTGTGGTAGAGTGCCTGCTTAGCAATCAAGACCCTGAGTTCAAACAACAGCACCACTACCAACCGCCCCACGCAAAAACAAACAACAAAAACAAACAAGAACCCAGATGTGTCCTTTAGGATAGAATGTCCCACTACCGTGCAGGTGGATTAAAGACCTCCTTCCCCTCTAGGTGTGCTATCACATTAACATCACTTGGTTCTGAATTAGGGGCTGATAGCAAGAAGAACAAAATTTCTAGATATGCCTTTAAAAGAGCCAACTATCCTATCCAAAGCTATTAGCTGTTTTGTATGTGTATGTATTTCTTGGTACTTAAGAGAAAATAGAATCATCTTTAAATTTAAAAACATTCTCTGGGTAAGACCACTTATAAGAAGTTTATTCCAGAACAAATATTATTCTTGTGTTACAAAATCAAATCCATGGAAGAAAAAAAAATCAAAGGGAAAATCAGTCAGGGAAAAATGTCTAGGTTCCAAAATGCTGCGGGAGACCGCATAAAAAGCATGGTCATATTTAAGCTTGTGCTAAACATACTTTTTTTTCTCTACAGTCCCTTTTCACCACGTGAACATTTAGGTATGCTTTGTCAAATGCCTTTATGCTGAAGGATTTCCTACCACTCTTGGGCTTAAAAGTTCAAGCAAGGTTAAGGGTTTGGGTGGGCTTTCAAAATGAAAGGCCATTCAGTGAATAGCCACTAGAATATGGCCCCAAGGAGGCTGAGCTTGCCCCTCTCTGCCCTGGATTGGCTATTTGTAAGAGACTTGGGGAGTTGTGCCAAGTCTCATTCACCCTGAGCAGGCATTCTGCAATGAACAAAGGTCACAGATGGAAGGAGGCCAAGGGAGTGTGTGTGTGTGTGTGTGTGTGTGTGTATGCATGCCTCTGTGTGTGTGTGTGTGTGTGTGTGTGTGTGTGTGTGTGTAACTGGTCTGATATTGACCCACGTAAGCAAATCACCAAAGGAGTGGGTGATAGGCAAATGTGACATCTTGGATATCAAGAATGACATCACCACGATCACTGTGACCATTACAATGTCTTTTACTGAACAGGAACTAAAACAAAGGAATTCCTTGAAAACTGACCAAACTAGTGTTAAGAAATGTTATTGAATTGTTGATCCTATGAAATACAAATGCTGATTCCTTGTTGGAACTGTGTGTTCTAAAATAAAAAGGCAGAGAAAGCAGCTACTCTCTATTTCTCCACTTCTCCTTTGCAATAGTTCTTGCTAAGTTCTCGTTGACCTCCCTGAGACCAGAGCCACTCGTCTTGACCCTTGTCTTACTCCTATCAGCAGTATTTAACACAGTTAACCGCTCCCTCTTCTTATAAAACATAAACCACATTACTTTACTCATCTCCATAACTCTCTCCAATGCCATCTTGTACTTTAAAATGAAAACCAAGTCCTACAAAGCCTACTTTCTTTTTTATCCTCTCCTACCACTTTCCTCTTTGCTCAGAATACTTTTCCTGAAAGCTCTTGTGCTGTTTCCTACCTCAGGACTTTTATACTGGCTATATCCTCAGCTTCAAATGACCTTCCCATAGCTATTTCCTTCTTAGACTTTAAGTCTCAAATCTCCTGTTCTATAACAGCTCCCATCCCCATCTTAAGTATTCTTTCTCATATCCATCTCTGCATATTTTTCCTACAGTGCGTATAACATTTGTAAACTTTTTTTTTCTTTGCTTACTATTCATAATCTATCTTTTCTACTTTCCTTCTGGAATGGAAGTTTCTTGGGGCCAGCGACCACATATATCCACAGCACCTAGTATTACACCTGGTGAGTACCATGATGATGCTTCATGAATATGTATTCACAGGAAGGAATGGGGAATGGTCAGAGAGATGGCACTGCTCCCAATTTGCATACACATAGGATGGTATACCTCAGATTTCTCATTGAGGTAGCACAAAATATTGAGTAACAGGCTCAAATCATTTTGATTGTAGCTAGAGATAAATGGAGTTGAGTTGTTATTACACAGAATGAACCCAGATTCATGGCAAAGGACCACTCAACTTATAATAGAAATATTCAGGCCAAATGGCATGGTCCACTGGAAAACAGAGCTCTTGATTTTGAGACTATATAAGGACATGGGTTCAGCAGTGGGCTCTGCTCCCACAGCACCCCCTAGTGCTGAGATGGAGAGAATGAGCACCTTGATCTTGTAGGACACTGCATGATTATCTAAGTTATTTTTGGTCCATGGCCAGACTTGGAAGCCCAGGAAGGTAGGGTTCAGCACTCCATAAACATTTGTTCAATGGCTGTACTTAAAAGAGCTTTTCCATTCAGATTACTTAGGTTCTATTTATAAAACAGTTATTTGAATGCTCATTATGTGCCAGTTATTCTACTAAATGTTTACAAATAGTCCTTACAAACAACCCTGCAAGATAGCAATAATTGTTACCTCTACTTTACAGGTAAGAAATTGAGTCATGAAAGCATAGGAAATTTTCTATCCTGTGGCAGAGCTGAGACTCGAAGTTACTGTAGCCTGCGTTCCAGTGTCTATGCTTTTAACCACTAGCCTGGGCTATAGCGGGTATGTATAGAACACAGCAATGTGTTCTAAGGGTAAGTAAGAGGCAGGGAGCCCTAGAAAATGGTAAATGAGGAAGTTGTATTTTCATCCCTTAGGAAACCCTGAGTAGTGAGGTACCTGGTACTTTCTACACTCTTTTCTGGTTCCACCTGTGCTAGCTAAGGGAAGGTAGGGTGCAAAAAATGTTAGAGGAGTGTCCAGTACTCCCAACCTAGTGTTTCTGTCCCCCCCGCCCAGAAGACGTCTTCTTCCATTCCTGTTTCTACTATAGTTATAGGCCAGTGATCAATATGGCATCATTTTGTCCCTGCCACCAAGGGGACATTTTGGTAGTCATAACTGAGAGGAAAGGAAGCCAGGGATATGGTTAAACATCCTACAATGCTCCCCACCACAAACACAGCAAAGAATGAGACAAATTCAAATGTCAGTAGTGCCTCTCTGTGAGCATCTAAGAAATGCCAGCCTGAATCTTGATCTACTCTACAAAACATGCAAGGAACAGACAAGGACCTTCCTGCCTGCCTCCCTCTCTAGAACAAAAGCGATTCCTTCCTGTTGAGAAGCTGAGAGCAGCTCTGGCCCACATGGCACAGAACAGAGGCTGCTAATACCCACTTCCTTTGGCAGCTTCTTAATGTTCTTGGCTTGGAATTTGGTATTCCTTGAGCCCTTTGTCTTAATTACATTCTAGAGATGAAGGAAAAACCTATGTGTGATTCAGAAACAAATGATCCTACCTTTGCTCTCTTCTCAAGCATGCCAAACCAGGGCAAAACTGTCTAGCTTCTCCAAATGTGATAGAGGTCTCTGGAGGAGGAAGTGGAATTGGATGACCCTAGACAAGATGAATAAGGACTCTCCAAGTGTGACCCCACAGCAGAACCCAAGAAAAATTAGACTGTTCTTTATGGAACACACACACACACACACACACACTCAGGGCCAGACTTGGGTTTGAAGAGTGGGAGAACTAGCTAGTGAGGTACACTCTAAAGGTCTGACCTTGACTGGTGACATACAAACGAATCTTGAGATGCACTACATATGACTTGATTTGCAGTCCCTTGAAGGTATCATATGGTAGATTGGGATTTCAGAGTTGGCTTGAGTTAATAAATAAATATACTCTCTAGAGCCAATGGGACACACTAAGATGCTATTTTTTCCTCCTCTAGGTGACAAAAAACAAAATTTACAATTGTGAAGCTAGGATTATATCCAGAGAAATGACCAGGTCAACAGTTATCAAACTCAGAATCTCCCGAGGAGCTGCCTGGGCACAAAGACTCTCCATTTGACACCTAAAAACCAGACCCAGAAGATCTGCAGGAGTCCAGGAATGCCCAGGTCCCAAACTCTCTGAAGGTGACTCAAAGGTCAGATGGACTGAAAAAACTTCTTAACCAAGTTTCTAAGTTACCTAGTGCCAGCCACTAACCCATAATCCTTAAGTCTGTTCCCAAATTTGAAACCAAGATGTTTTGTAAGCATTGTTTAAAGCTGCATTTGTTTGTCCATCTAAGAGATATTTTTAGATGAGATTTGTTTTCCTTCTGGCAAGATGCTCTACATTATTACTACCAATTAGACAAGTTCATTTAAAAGCTTTGAATTCATACTAGTAAAATTCCCCTTTGCTCATCCAACTTTATGTCTAAACAGTGCTGTGGATGGCTGTACAGTTCCATTTATGAATTCCACTCTTGTGAATGTATTTCCAGAATTGTTTCAGAAATTTCTTTGTCTGGAAAAGTCAGGACTGCTGGTTTTAATAAGAACATGGTTTAGACATAGTTATCCAGGTCACTGAGATTTCATGGCTTCCCAGAACAGAGATGGCACCCAATACCCATAGTACCTTCTCTTGAAAACAAAGATGCCCCACCCAACTCCATCCTTTCCTCCTGCAGGATTTCCTCCCAACTCTTTTCTCACCCCACATTGCCTTCGGGAAGAATGATTTGGCTTACTAGAGAGAAAAACCAAGCCTAGACCAGATGAAAAGCAAATCTTGGCTCTGGTTAAAACTTATCACCATCACAAAGTATCCACAAGAATATGCAGCCATATGGCTTGTACCCAATAGGTGCTCGACCATGATCTGAATGAATTTAATTATTTGACAGAATCTTTAAGGAAACCCAAACAAGAATTCTCTGAACAACTGCGACATTCCACAGCGTCCACATCTGAGAATGCAGTCTATTATGTAATCAACAAAGTTAAAGGAAACTTTATTTTTAGCTACTGGACTTCACAGGGAAGATCAGAGTCCTATTTAAGCTTCTCTTTCATCCCTAACCTTCAAATGACACTCCTATGATTTGCTTTTTATAATTTGTATTTTTTTAAAAAAAAGACTTGGTTAAAGATAGCCCCGAGCAGATTTAAAACAATACAAAACAACAAGAGAAACAAACCAGATGGCAAAAAATCATAAATCAGGCCAAGCCGTGCTGAACATACTACAAAGGAAGGCATCATCAAACTGTAGGAGGATGAGGCATTTCGTTCCTCATGGATAAGCCTCCATTATTGCTTCTGTGCAAAGGAAAGCTCAGAGGTCATCCAGGAGAGGCTGGTGCCATCCTCCTCCACCTGTCACGCTCTAGGAAAGGGCTGCATGAGAGTTGTGAACCCAGAAAAGGTCAGGCGTCAGAGCAGGGGGCCAGTGGGGCACTTGCTTTCCATGTGATAGAGAAAAGATGATTTGGGAAGATCTGTGTTTGCATTGCATAATGGCAAAGGTAGAGAAAAGAATAATAAGAAATTTACCCAATGATTATCTGCACTCTTTCTAACGCTCAATGAAAAATCCTCTCTGTAACAATGATCCCTAACTATCTTTACAGAAATCAAGGGAGAACAACAAAAAAACAAAAAACTAAACAACAAACCACCTTCCAAAAACATGGTGAGTATGCTCGGGCTGAAGCTGAGAAAGACAAGAAAGAGACTCTAACATTCCAGGTCTGTCCTGCTTGGCTGTGTCTTTGATACAGGACTAAATGTTTGGACCTTCCCATGGAGAAAAGGGCTTTAGTTGGGAGAGGGGGATTTGTTTCACTGCATATTTGCTGGGAAGAAAGTAAAATACTCAGTTATATATGTGTATGTGTGTATGAACCTGCATTGGACTAGCCTTTTAGCTCTTACAATAGTTGCCATATATTTCTAGTTTATTAAAGGCTTTTTTAAATCAACAGTTACTAGGCCTCTTAAGCAAGAGTACATGTCCATTAGCTTTAGATATTTAGAAGTACATGCCGTTCTGCGTAACACAACATGCAGAAAATCTGGCACTAGCTGTTCAACCCTGGAGCCATGTTTACAAACATACTGAATTATTAACCCCAGTCCATCCTCTTTGCCTGCCTCTAGTGCATCTATGTGATCTGAAAAGATGCAGAAGATTTACCAGGACATGCTAGTTGGTGTGGATTTACGGGCATGAACAATGTCAAAGACCTGTTCACCGCACTGACCATTCTGCACCACCGATAGAGACTCTCCAAGAAGGAGAAGAAATACGACTATGCAACTGGAGATCTAAACAGCATGAAGGCATCTCATCCATAGAGCTGACTGAGTCTGTTTGCTTCCTTACCACCTACCTTCTTTGTTTCACAGTCATTATGAGTGCATCAGAATTTGGTGAAAATTGCTTGTTTACAAAGCTCTAGAAATCTGTAGATATGTTAAGAAGATAAAGAACTAGTAGTGGATTAACTTCCCCCATATGCTAAGGAGATAAAGAACCAGCCAGGCAATCCTACTCAAAGGCTCAGATCTGAGTATCAAGGTTTGAAGCCAACCTGCATAGGAAAATCCATGAGATTCTTATCTCCAATTACCACTAAAAAGCTGGAAGTGGATCTGTGGCTCAAGTGGTAGAGCACAAAAGCTCAAGGACATGCCCATGTCATGAGTTCAAGTGGAAGAATTTTTTTTTTAAAAAAAGATAAAGATGATAAAGAAACAGTACCGTAGAAATGGTTAGAGAATGGGTGAACAAAAGCAGCAGTGATACTCACTTAGATACCATTTTGAAAGTGAACTATACAAGTTGTAGTTTGGGTTGTCAGGAGAGGAAAATGGGTAGAAAATGTAGGGAAAGATGAAACTTTTCAAAAAAAGAAATGCACTCATTACCTGGCTTATGTAACTGTAATGCCCCTCTGTACATCATCTTTTAACAATAAAATGTTAAAAAATGAAAACTAGTTGACAAAAAAAGCAAAGCAGTAGGAGATTATCTGCCCCATTTGTCCCAGAGCCTCCAGCATTTCCCCAATTAAAGCCCTCAGTGCTCTATTATCCCTGCAGAGGCAATTATTGCACTGTTACAATCATTTCTTTAAATCTCACCTGTGTCTAAAAAAGAAATACTGTGGAAGGCACCAGTGATTACTATGGCTTTGTCAGGTACAAACTTTGCAAAGTGCATGGTCTATAATAGAAATCAGCTGATGTTTATTAACTGACTTCACAGACAAGAGAGTGAAAAGGGCTCTCACTCTTAGGGCCATCAACCACCTTGGCTTGCCTAGGACTGAGAAACTTCCCAGTGCTTGAACTAGGACAATGCCAAAGAGGTACCATGAAATAGGTTACCTCTGCACATCATCAGACTGAGCGTGCAGCTCTGCCTCACCCCTTCCAGGAGTTCCCAGCCCTGATGCACCTATACTTATAGCTGCTCTGCACGCCTGTCAGCTGGTGGGATGTGGGCAGCCTTCTAAGGTGACATCCTTTCATGTACTGCTTCTGCCTAATGACAAATGCCTACCCTAGCCATACTGCCTGGTCAGCTTTTTTATGAGAGGCCATAACAGTTTATTTCCCACGTTGAGAAAATAGGAAGTGTCAGGATGATCTGCAAAGATAGCCAAAATGAAGCTGCATCCTTGAATCTGCCCAAAGGCAGGCACGGTGCCAGATACCTGTGCACTACAGACGAGAGGCTGCTCCTCTCCTTTCCTGGATGCCTGCAAACCACCCCAGGTCCCATTTGCCATCTGTTCCCTAAGCTCACCCACCTGTCCCTTTATCAGGGTTAGAGGAGATGAGGCACTAGAGCTTATCAAGTTCACTGGACATTGCTGTCAGGGATGGGCTAAGAAAACCTTGAGTCCTAATGGAAAGATAACCCAAGCTAGTCCCATCACCTCAAGTCTAGAAAGCTTTATGCAGTGGCAAATGGATTTGGCCACCAGTTTGGAACAAGTTCAACAATGGACTTATTATTCTGGCTTATTTCTAGGATTCCCTTTTGTAGGCTATCTAGAAAGTGTGAGTTAAGAATGAAGGCAAAGAGATACCCTAGAAAGAGCCCAGATACCTGCTGGCAGTACATAAACTGCTATAATGTATAAAGGAATTAGTACAGAGCAATTACTGAGACTGAATAAACTGATACTTGCAGCAACATAGATGAACCTCAAATATATCACACTGGGTGAAAGAAACCAGGCAAAGAAGTAAAATATGCTCTCCTTCCTTCCTTCCTTCCTTCCTTCCTTCCTTCCTTCCTTTCTTTTATTTTTTTGGTGGTGGCACTGTAGTTTGAATTCAGGGCCTTGTGCTTTCTAGGAAGACACTCTACCACCTGAGCCTCACACCCAGCGCATACTTTCCATGAAGCCTAAACCCAGACAAAAAGGATCTTTTTTGTTTAGATGTCTGGGATTTGATTGGAGAAAGGTATAGCTAGGGATGGTCTATATCCTGATTTGAACGTGGTTTTACAAATGAATACAGCAGCAAACTTGTATTAACATGTATTCTTAAGATAATTTTGCTTTACTTAGTTTATATCTCAATTTCAAAAGTAAAACCCAAGAAAAATAGAAAAGCAAGGGAGGAGATAATGCTTTAACTCTGATGCAGAAAGCCATGTCATTTAACCTTGGGGAAAGAATCGTTACGTTCTCTGTAAATACATTATTCTACCTACCTGCTTTGCCTGTCAAATTAAATTAGATGAAACTGAGTGGGGTGGTTATTCAATCTCATTTGTTAAATGTATGCTCAACAAAGGCAATGCTGTCAATCCCAATAAAAGGAGTGTTTGTCCAATGAAGAAGATGTGTGTATGTGTGTTATGTCCATGCACACATGCAAACATGTGCTCATGCGCTTATGTGTGTGTGTGTGTGTTTATAAAAAACAGATTTCTGCATTGAGGATTCACTCTCAAATGCCTTCCTAGCAGCTGTATCTCTCAGCCTATTAGTCAAGGGCAGGTACCCAGCCAGCTGTTTACTGGATTCACCTCCATACATGATCATTTTGAAGGTCATGCATATGTTAATTTATTTATACCCAGTTGTTATTTAAGAAGATTTTATTACGTCATTTCACATTAATGTATTCATTTTCCTCCCCTAGGAAATTCTCAACCCTGGGGTACCTCATGGCAGCATAGCTCTGAGTGAGTAGGAAACTTCAAAGAAATCACTGTTGTTATTTTTCAAATTAAACACGATCACATATAAGCAATAGGCTTGGACCAGACATGATTATGATCACCATTGTCTAGAGCTAGATGAAAGAGGCAGTTAAAAATTGTTTGCATTTTTACAACAAAAAAAGAAGAGAGAACAAACGAGAGACACCACAGCATGCTCTATGTAAATAATTATTTGCCACAGCAATGCTCATATGGTAAAATTGACAAGGTCTAAGACTTTATCATTGACTCAATTTTTTTTTCCTGGAAGAAAACTAAAGGTTTAACTATTTTATTAGGAAGCAAAACAGCTTTATTTTCTACCAGGTCTGTGAGGCCTACAGTATCCTAAAGCTGGAATAATCTTGGGGAAGAGACTAAAACTAGTCAAAAGAAGAACACAAGAGGGTGGAGAAAAGGAAGAGGTAAGGGTGGGGAGATGTTGATTCTGGACTGGAAGGCAGCCTTGCAGGCAGGGAGATGCACTGATGGAAGGAAGTGCTAGTCACTATGTCAGGAGGTACAGAAATGGCTTCTGGGGTAGTAGTCTAAGGAAGTGAGCCTTGCTGAGAAAGGCAAGTGGTGGAGAGCCACAACAAGAGGGGGTCTGAAAAGATAAGGCCTTAGTAACAAGCAACTTACTTGCTTTCCAATGAACATCTCAGAGCCTCATTAATTTCTCCCCAGTACCTGTAATCTGTGAGTACTCCCCCACGCAGGCTCCTATTGGAGAAAAGAATGACTCAAGCGCAAAATCAGCAGTGAGTGATCACCATTGTTCTTCTGCTTAAATGTCACATTCAGGCGCCTGTACACTGCCATTCAGAAATCTATTAGCAACATAGCAGAGTCAGGAACTCCCATGACCTACTTTTATCAGACAGTGGATGCTTCTAATTCTGTAATCAGTGAAACAGAAAAAACGATTAGAAAATGTGTGTGGTGTTGTGCTGGATCAGATCAGGCAAGTACAGCTGCTAGGGAAAGGTTAATAGAAAATAACTTAAACAGCTCCTGTCCTTCTAAATTTGCCCCAGGGTGGTGAGAGGCACCAGACAAACTGTAGCCCTTCCAAACCCAAACTCATGCTCATGCCAGCATTCATGATCCTACCGTAACCTGGGTTTTATCCATGTCCTAAAATTCCTTCCCTTACCATGGGTGAACTGTGCAGTCTGCCATCCTGCCTGATTTGAATGCTATAGGTCTCCAGATTACCCTGGCCCCACTGACATAGGTCCATGTGTTTAACCTGCCACATCACAAATTGAAACTCTAATCATCAAATGTTATAGCTAACTATATCCTGCTACCCTGAGCTCCATTTTTCTCCTCTTCTCCCTTTCTTAAGTTATGTAGGAAAATAGGGAAAGATTAAGAAGGAACTGGGAAAACTGCTTTATGCATTATGGTTTTTCTTCCCAAAAGATTCACCTTAGGAATTCTCTAAAAATGCTCACACGTACCATTACAACTGCTCCTTCGAAACTCAGAAGAAAAAAGGAATATCATTCAAGAGTCTCCTGTCCTGGACAAACCAAAACTATTTGACTTTGTTTTATTTTGAAAGGAAACCAACCTACCATGTTAGAGATATAATTCATGTCATGTCATCTTTTCACTAGTGTGTGTGTGTGTGTGTGTGTGTGTGTGTGTGTGTGAGAGAGCGCGCGCGCGCGCGCACATGCATGCTAGCCCTGTGTCTTGAACTCAGGGCTCAAGTACTTGAGCTTCTTTTGCTCAAGGCTAGTGATCTACCACTTGAACACCACTTCCAGCTGTTTCTGAGAAGTTTGTTGGTGAGAAGTTTCATGGCCTTTCCTGCTTATGCTGGCTTTGAACCACAATCTTCAGATCTCAGCTCCTGAGTAGCTAGGATTACAGGCGTGAGCCACCAGTGCTGGGTCTCCTTTTCAATCTTTTTACAAGCCTTTTTCCTCAAGGCCAGACAGTAGCTTAGAATCCTTTTCAATAGCAATGTCTACTCCCCCACCATGCCTTCCACTCCCTCTAAACCTCTCCCTTCATGTCTTACATGATTCTAATTCCCCACACCTTTCTGCAGTTACACATCCATCTTGCCCAGTATTGGAAATGACAGCAACCCAGAAGCAATGGGATCAAGGCTATCTGCCTTCATTGCAGCTTGAATAGTAAACAGTGTTTATTCATGTCCTCCCCTGGGCCAGCTCCTAATCACAAACTTCTCTACAGCAAAGACACCTGGCTGTGGCTTGGCTGAACCCCAAAGCAGGTGATACAAAGGATACTATGGGATTTGTAAAATTTCCAAACAGTTAATGCATGTACCAGAGACTAATTCTCCATGAGGAGGGAGGCACGGCTGAATTTAGGATCCACCAAAGTTAAATGCTGAGACCCAAGATCCAGGTGCATATCGTGTATGTAGGAGGGGATCCTGGGCAGCGCTCATGGGGAGAGTGGGGACATGAACAGGAAGGGAAGGCAGCTGATCCATTAATGGGCAGCTAATTGCTGTGGCCAATGGAAACTCCATGTCCCCCGGAGCTAACCTCAGGCTTCCCTCCACCAAGTGGGAGGAAGATGAAGCATCCTTTGTGACATTGGCTAAGAGCTACTCCTGGAATCAAGTTCCCAAACCTCTTGCTTCCCCCATCTGTGTCCTCAGGGCCAATTATGAGGCGTTGGGGAGAGCTGCAGGAGTGCATCATAAGGCTGGGGGCCTGTAAGAGAATTTCTGCTAGGAAGAGAGAGAGGCAGGCAAGGAGTTAGGTGTTGTGGATTCTCCAAAGTCTGAAAACCACCACTGTACAGGTGCAGGCCTGAAGGTTCCTCTTCTTTATGCCCTAATTTTTTTCTCCCCTGGTGTCATGTGGATGGACATCAAGTTGGATTTTGCTAAGTCCAGAACTCTTGCAGAGAGAACTGGATGTCTTTAGAAATCTTCTGTACTGAATTGGCAAATCTTGGCACTGGAGCCCAAACCACAACCCACAGAACCCAAAGCAGCCAGTGGCCCTTCCAAAGACCCCAATGTACCTCCAAGTAGTAATTTAATCACTGTGAATCCTGGCTCCATAAATACTGAAACCCTGAGAGTTGATGTGTGTGTTGCAACAGAGTTCTGCATCCCGGAGAGCCCCATGCCCTTCCCAATGGATGGTGGGCTTCTCTCCTAGAACAAGAAGCAGTCAGAATGAAATATAAGCCTCAACTGACTACTTCATTCTTCCAGGGAAGCCTGCTGGAACATGTTTAGTGGGAGGGAGTGTTGTTGTTGTTGTTGCTATTTGATTCTTGGCAAAGGGTTATTTTTACAAGTGCTATCTTTCTCAAATTCTATCACAGGCAACATTAAGACAGCTCTACATATGGCTACCAAAAGACATGTTCAAGAATAGTCATAGCAGCTTTATTTCCAATAGCCTCAAACTGGAAACTACCCAGATGTCCATCAGAAGGAGAATGGATAAACAAACAGCGATATCTCCATACAATAAGAAACTATGCAGCAATAAAGAGGAAAGAACTACTTATAGAGGCAACAACATGAACGAATCTCATAAGCTTCATCTAAGTGAAAACAGCTAGATACAATGGGCTACATTCATGATTCCATTCCTATGAGAATCTAGACCAGAAAAAATGAATCTATAGAGACAGAAGTTGGAAAATTGCTTGTTCTGATGGATTTTTTCACTAGATAGGGGCTCATGGGAGCTTCTTGGGGTGCTGAAACTGTATTCAGCTCAATGGCTGAACACATATGCATATGCATTAGCACTTTTTTTTGTACTCTGTATATCTTACTCTATGTACCAAAGGTAACTTAGTAAGAAGATTAAACAGGATAATAGAGTAAGTAAAAGGAATAATAAGATCAATCTACTCTAGAGAACGCTGCCTCTCTCAAACTTTCTCTCTTTCTGTGTGTGTGTGTGTGTGGTGTGTGTGTGTGTGTGTGTGTGTGTGTGTGTGTGTGTGTGTGTGTGTGTGTGTGTGTGTGTGTGTGTGTGTCTCATTGTGATCAGTGGGAACTTAAACCTTAGAGCTTGGTCTCCTGAGGCAGAATATGGTTGAAAAGTTTCTCTTGGGTAAAGCTAGCATTTTTTGCCACAGGAAATGATAAAGGTAGATGGAAAACCTCAAAGTGAGCACAGAGCATCTAGTGGGTACCATGAATGATCTGAGGGATTAAATCAGTGCCCTCTCAAACACACACACACACAATTCACACACATTCATATCTCTTATCATATCTGCAGCCATCCCATCCCTCAACCATGTCTGCAAAACCATACACACTCACATTCCATATTACCACTGTGGCACACTTGACATGAGCACACACATAGCACTGTCCACATCACCCACATAGCACATTGAGATATCCAATGCCATCACACTGCACAGACCCGCGTAAGTGAGCATGTACATACACACAGAGCAGAAACAAGCCCCTCTCCTCACAAGATCAGCTCTGAGCTGTGTCAGCACTATCTGGGTAGTCATTTCCCTCCACGGCCACCATAGCCACTGTCGTCGTCGTCGCTGTCATCCTGATCATGATCATGATCATGATCATGATCATCATCATCATCATCATCGTCCCAGGAACATTCCTCATAGACAGGGATGTTTCAGAGCATATACAGCTGTGCCTACAGACAAAGACATCTGCCTGAGCTGCTTGTTCACCCTGAAAGCTGTCCAGGCACATCAGGTTTACACCCCCTTTTGAAGAGTGTCTTGCAACTGTCAGCTTCAGCCCAGCATGAATCTTGTAGTGTCATCTAGTCTAGACACCCTGCTCCCCCCACTCCCTGTTTTCTCAGTCCTGGGGGCCACTGCTAGTAGAAACCTTGCTTTGCGTCCCTGGGTACGCAGAGTGCTGACTTTCTAGACAATTCTGGCTTCATTGTCAGGAGCATACAGAGGAAGCAGCTAATATCCAGAAGGTGCCACCCTCAAGCCTTTGGGCTAACAGTACTTCCTCACTGATAGTCTTTGGCAAGGGCTTACAGCATTGTGGCATCCTTCTAAGATTCTAGAAACCTTTTATTTCCACTGTTCTGTTTCCTTCAGTTGAACAACTAAGAATATAATGGGTCTCTGTTCATATCTATTGACCTTTACCAAAACAACAACAATAACAACAATAAAACAGTCTCCAAATGTGAAGGACAGAGAAAACTGTTAATCAGTGCCCCCCATTTCATTCTTTGGAATCTCTCCTCCAATATATATGCACAAACATGTTTGATTAGAGCAATTAAAAATAACAAAATGGACTATGATCACAGATTATTACCAAAAATATTACCCAGTCATAGCAAAGGGTGACAAAGATTGGTATGATTTTGATGTAGAGCAAAAATGTCTAAGGAATTTAGTTAAAGCAAAATTAATTGAAAAATTCACATGATGGGACAAAATAAACACTTTATATATATATATATATATATATATATATATATATATATATATATATATATATATGGTGAGCTAATTTTTACTTGGTTTATGTGTGTGTTAGAGGGGTGTGTGTGTGTGTGTGTGTGTGTGTGTGTGTGTGTGTGTGTGTGTGCACGTGCGTGCATTAAGAACCCCAAGAACAATAAACTGGATTGGGGGATCAAGCCTGTTCTTGGCTCTTGGGAGGCAGATATTGGTGAGGGGCCCCAAGTTCAGCCTGGGCAAAAAAAGAGGTTTGTGACATTCCATCTCACTCAATGGCTCAGTGCAGTGGAGGCACCTGTAATCTCAGCCTTGGGGTTAAGCACAATGGCTAGGCAAAGTGGTATTAGCCTATCATCTCCAGCAACTTGGGGAGCCAAGAGTAAAAGGATCACAGTCTAGGCCAGTTAGGCATAAAGCAAGAAAACAATCCACCCCCAAAGAAGCCTGGAGATGTGCCTCAAGTAGTAGAGTGTCTACCTAGCAAGTACATAGGCCCTGATATTGAGCTCAATACCCAATACCAAAAAAAGGACTTCAAGAACATAACCAAGGATGCATCAACTATTTAAAAAAGAAAAGAAAAACAAGATTACAGAAGGTTGTCCCATTATTTTACATGTCCATAATGTGTCTTTTTAAAATATGTGTTACTTTCTCCAAACTGAAATACAGGTTAAGAGACTGAAATGTGTTCCCCACGTGCCCACTGGTTTTACCATCCATTCTTTTTAAAGTCTCAGGTTACTTGTTCTCAGAGGCAGCTGGGGCTTGAGGCCAAGCAGAGAAAGATTAAATAGTACGTCCAGTTTTCTAGCTGTGTTCCCTACACCCTTCCCCCTTTCCTCCACCAACAAAAGCTTCAATGCCAGCTTCCCAGGTGCCACTCTATATACCAACCCTAAGTGGCCATGACACCCTTTGCCCACTTGGAGTTGTATTTATAGATGTGACATGAGGATTCTTTTGCAGGGCTATTGAAAGCATTATTATCATCCCTGATAGATAAAAGGCCTTTGAAAACTGTCAGTCACTCCAAAACAAAGTCCAGGGAGTGTGATTTAGCTAAAGCATGAAATGCTGCCTAACAAATAGCATCAAACTTGTAAGAGCTCAATAATGGAAGCTTATTTCTTGTGTAATGGTCCAAGATGGATGCTCCCAATCAGGCAGTTCTGTTCCATGCAATGACCTTTGCTAGGTAGAAGCATCTCTGTCATCTTTAACAGTGGCTTCTAAGGTAACTCTGAGGCTTTGTCCCATCCCAGACAGCCAATGGATAAGGAAAGAGCTTGGGGGTGGGGGGTAGGGTCTGGAAGGTTTGTATGGTTAGACTGGAAGTGCATACAACATTCTATTCCTGCTGGCGCCAGTGGCTTATGTCTGTAATATTAGTTTCTCTGGAGGCTAAGATCTGAGAATTGAAGTTCAAAGCCAGCGGGGCAGGAAAGTCTGTGAATGAAACTTTTATCTCCATGAACCACTAATAAAACTGAAAGTAGAACTGTCAAGTGATAAAGCACTAGCCTTTAGAGAAAAAAAGAAAAGCAGAGGGACAATGCCTGGGTCCTGAATTCAAGCCTCAGGACTGGCACCAGGACTGGGGAAAGGGTTTCTATTTCCATCTCATTGGCCAGAAGTCAAACACGTGGCCACACATACAATAATAAGGAAAGCTGGGAAATGTAGTCGAGCTGAGTGTCCAGAACAATGAGCAATAATTGCCACAGAGCATTCATCTCAATGACTCTGTATTTTCTTGAGCTCAGTTTGCAAAAAAGCCGATGCTCAAAAAAAAAAAATTCCTTTGCTCTGGGAAACTCCAAAACTCTTTTTTTTTTTTTTTTGCTGATATTTTAGTTTTTTGGAAGCCCTCTGAGAAGAGATATTTTTAAGACACGCTCTTTGATTATCAAGGTTGTCCTGCCACCATCTGAGACATTCCTAAAAAACAATGCCATACCCACTCTGACTTTCACAAGATTTGAGATGCTGTCAAAAATAAATGCCAGCTCATCAGATTCAGTGTGAAAGAGATGCCAACACACATATAACTCAAACTAAAAGCTGCAGACAAGAAGCTGCTCTGAGCATATATTGTCACTCCCCCATCCCCAAGAACCTTATATGCTAGCCAGTGAATTCCCGGGCTTAATCATGGCAACTAAGAGCAAGTGTCATTTTTTTTTTTTTCCCTTAAGCTGGCACTTTGCAGAACCAGTACTTTGCAGAACCTGTCTCTGTCAGGGAGAATATTAGAGATTCAGAAAGCTGGAGATGGAATTCTAACCTTTGGTTAGCTTTTTTTTTCATCTGAGAGATTGTGGAGAGTCCATATATGGTTGGTAAAGGGGCAAAGATGAGGACAATATGACACTAATTGTTCATTCATTTATTCACCTATTGAATCGAAAGTTACTGATTCCTAAGTTATAAACATGGTGGGTTCTATGCAAGGACACCAAGGTAGAAGACACATTTGCTGTGGAGCGATGGGAGCACACAATTATAACACAGCAGCTGTCCTGTTGTAGGAGAAGCACAGGAACAGATGATTACAAAGGCCACCCAATTGTTGGCAATTTTTCTGATTTACTCAATTGCATGAAGCAAATCACCAGAAATCCTCCTGTGTTCATTGAGGGAAACAACTGGACATGGAAAGAGAGAGGCAACACTCTAGGATCTCAAGGGCTCTCACACTGTCACTCAAAAGAGAAGAGGCAAAACACTAGTAGCTGCAGATGTTGGATATCTCCTGTATATTTGAAATTATGCATTCTTATCAGTTATCCTGCCAGGCCCATTGTACAGAAATATCACTGAGGCCCAGAGACGGTAAGGCATTTGTCCCATTATGTAGTTAGCAATCAGCAGACTAAACAATTTGGCCTGTTGAGCTCCAAAGCCTGGGGTATCTGTAGCCTAATCTGACTGCTGGGGAAAGACAACAAAGGATGCTGGGAAGACAGAACCTTCAATAGTCAATGCTCACTTGCTGGTACTAATGTGAGTATATACTGTTATTATTCAGTTATTGATTTAACAATATTTACTAAGCAACATCTAGGTGCCAAGTGGTGTTGTAGATGCTGGGGGATTCCAGCTGTAAATAACATTAGGTGACTGGCAGTGGAAGAAGGGAGACATACTCTAAAACAATTGGTCACACATAACAGGCAGAGATAGAAACCTTTTCATTCTTCATGTTGATGAATAGAGAAATATATGTTAACTGAGTTTGGAAAGAAATCGATGTAAGCACAAGAAAACTTTGAATTGTGAGATATACTTTTCAAACTCCAGGATAAAATAAAGGATATATAGGAGGAAATTACTCAGAGAGCATGAACCAAAAATGTTGAGCAGCAATGTTTTGGTGGCAAATGATACTTGTTCTCTTGTCGTCTTTCCATGTTTGAAAAAATTAAATTTTAATTCTTTGATAATATAAAAACAAAATGTACTCCGAGGATAAAGAAAATCAAACTCCAAAGGATCAGAGAAAGAGACGTCCCTGTGTTTCCATCCCTTCCTGTCCTGGCATTTAGGTAGCATCTGGCAAGTCAGCCAGACAGGGTGATGTGTCACTCCTGCAGTAATACTGAATGATATCTTATTTCAACACACTGCCTGATTGTTGCAGAATTCACTCATAGGGGGAGCTGCGGGAGGAACTATATACTCATCACTGAGATATGGAGGATTTAATCCTGAGCTTGATTTTTCATTAGGGCATTACACCATTTTTCAATTAAGACAGGTTCATCTCTCTCTCTCTCTTTTTTTTTTTTGAAAAGTGCTGATGTGTAAAACCTAATTTTCCTTCCTTAGCATAGTCGCCTGTGGATTTTATTTTAATTTACTTCCATGGCCTCCTAAGAATGACAGAGAAACTGAGCTGAAGAGCTGGAAGAGCTGGGCTGCCCCAGTGCTCCTGATGCTGGAAATGAAGCCACAGCTCTGAGAACAATGCTCTGGGAAAAAAAAAATCTGTGAAATCCTGTTGAACACACTGAGGGTTTGGACGAAAGGGCAGGCATTACTCACAGTGGCTTTGACAATGAGAAAGGAGACAGAAAAGCCACGCAGCCTTTCAGCAATGAGCATGCCTGGAGGAATCACTCAGGTCTAATCTAGAAGCCAAGAAAGAATTGTCTAATGTCTCGACAGAATACATTCCTTGCATTAGCTTCTTATTAAAAATTATTTTCCACGTTCTTGACTAAAAGGAGGTTCCCACCCCATGCCCTCATGTATTAAAGTGACAAATGAAAATATCCTCAAACTAACAGCGTCTGTGAGAGGCCTAGGGTTCTTAGCATAAGATTCTGCTTCCTGCTAGAAATATTGTTTCAGAAAAAAAAAAAGAAGCAATGATAGAAGGGCCACAGGAAACATCTGTGTATACAAACAGACCAGATCACCAGGAATAAAAATGCATTATGTACCACAAAAGTCTAAATATTTTTATTAACATACTTTGTTAACCAAGAAATGAGAAATAAGGTTTCCTGAGAGTCCCTCCCCCCCCCCCCCCACCTCCATCAAATGCTTGCTTCAATATTTCATTTTATTCTTAGGGGAGACATAACTATGCAATCTTATCTTAGATTTTAGCAATGAGTTTTCTATTAAAAGTTATTTCTTTTCCATCTCAGGCTGAGCAAAGCTCTGGGCCAAGGGGGGTTAGGGAATTTGTTTCATAAAACTGACAGCTTGGCGAGCATTCAATCACTCGGCACTCCGTAGCCCAGGAGAACAAATAAGTCCTTTTCTGATGCCGCTCCAGACACATTACGATGTATGTTCCATCGCTTTCTTCCCGCCTTAGTACTGTTTGCCTCTTCCAGCAAAAAGGAAAGGGGATAGAAATCACATCAAGAAATGTGCTGAGACCCACAAGGAAGTGACGTGAATCAATCACACTCTCGTTTGGAAGTTAGAGACAAATGTCCCCCTCAGATATACTATTTTAGTGGCTGGGCCTAGCCTTCTTTTCCAAACAAACCAATATAATCAGGAAACTCTCAGCCATTTTGTTGGTCTGTCCTCAGTGCTTCTGGCCATGTGTCTTTCCAAGGTCTGACAGAGGTTTTGATAAGACATAAGCCAAGCTTGGTGGCTCTGTTGGCAGAGGCAAAGACACGAGCAGGTGACTGGCTTGCAGCCTAGGCATTATCCCCGCCAGCGGAGACGGGTCACCCCAACCCTTGTATAAGCAAGAGCCCGGCTTGGAAACTCCCAGCTTAATAGCCTTAATTTAGAGCAGCCAGAGAAAGGAAACCATTACAGAATTTCTCTCCTTTCCATCTCTTGTAAGAAACTACAAGGACTTTTTCTTTCTGAGTACTCATGCACAAAGGAACAACTTAAAAATTCTTGTGTGACACACAGCTAATCTAGGCTGTTGGGAAAGAGTGGCTACTTTGGGGGAGAACAATGATGAGGGCACAAGAGGTTTGTACAGTCTGGGTCTCTCCATCCAGGGGCTGGTGACATAGGTGTGTCATAAATGGAAATTTTTCAAGCTGTATACTTAATAATATCTGCACTCTTTTGCATGCATGTAGGTATATATGCATGCTTGTATGTTAGGATTTTAAATGAGATTAGGCACATTCAGGTATGGTATGGCTATAGACACTATGGTAGGATTTTAGATAAAAAATCATGGTGGGTTGGGAGGGTAAGAAAAGGCACAGAAATGGAGGGACAAAGGGTGAACAAATGCAGTAGTGGTACTCACTGGATACTATGTGGAAAATCAACTATACAACTAGTGAGTGGGAACAGGAGGGAAAAACTGGAGAGACCGAGGGAAGGGGGTGACATTGTCCAAAAAGAAATGGACTCTTTACTTGACAAATGTACTGTCACTCCTGTATACATTATCTTTATCATAACAATAAAAAATAAAAATTATCATACCAATAAAAATTAATTAAAAATTAAAAAATTCATGGTGTATAATTTTTAGGACTTCTCCAAGCTCCATAGCTGACTTTACAAACCGAGCATTACCTGGAGAAGAGGACAATTGTGTCGCTCCAGTGCTTAAAATTCTGACATTTTTGTGCTAGTACTGATTGAGGTTTGAACTCAGGGCTAAAGTGCTGTCCTTTAGCTTTTTTGCTCAAGCCTAGTACCCTCCACTTCTGGGTATTTGCTAGTTAATTAAAGATAGAAGACATTCCTATTTCCAATCTCCTACTTGAGACAAACCTCTACTTCTGGCTATTTGGTGGTTAACTGGAAATGGGACTTTTCTGTTCAGGCTGGATTTGAAACTTGATCTTCAGTATTTGCTTCCTGAGTAGCCAGATTACAGGTGTGAGCCACCAGCACCTGGCAAAATTCTGACCTTTTCAAAGTATAAGTGAAATGGAAATTCTTTCTAAAAGGCTGATACTATTATTAAATAAGACTATAAGTAATAATACTATTATTCAGTCATCATACCCTTTATGCATGGGGAAGAATATACTGTGGGCAATTCTGGTCTCACTAATGAATAAAATGCCAACACTAATTTTCACACACATTCATTGTAGGACAGAGAAGTGCCCAAAAGGGTAGTCTTTCCAAATATCCAAGTCTTCCAAGTTTCATTGGGGCCTTTCCTCATTCCTTTACTATCTGGACCATGTGGCCAAAAGAACCCCATTCTTGCTTTTTCCTCAACACCTTCTATTTTCTCCTTTCTCTAGACTGAAGTGTTTCTAGGACGGAATGACTGCCTATACTCCTCCTGCTGAGGAGGGTTCAGATGCCACAGCAAGACAAACTGTTGTCCCTAGATGTTACTTCTCTCTACTAAATGTTTTCTTTTTTTCTTTCTAGCTGATGCATAGAAAAATGTGTTCATACTGGCTGGGCTCCAGTGAATCATGCCTAGCTACTGAGAAGGTTGAGATATGAGGATCACAGTTCAAAACCTGCATGGGAGGAAAGTCCATGAGTCTCTTATCTGCAAGTAAACACCAAAAAGCTGGAAGTAGAGCTGTTGTGGCTCAAGTGGTAGAGCCTTGAGCACATTAAAGCTCAGGGACAGTGCCCAGGCCCTGAGTTCAAGCCCCAGGATAAGCACCAAAAAAGTGTTTATTAATGAAGTATCATATGCTTCAATATATTTTGTAAATATATACATATCCTCAAGCAATTATTACTTCTTTGTAGTGAATACATACAAGTTCCTCTCTTCTATTTTTTAAATGGGGGGCCTGTACCTTTTATGTGCCACTACTAGAGCTTGAATTCAGGGTCTGGGTGCTGTCCACGATTTTCCTGCCCAAGTTAGCTTTGAACCACAATCCTCAGATCTCAGCTTTCTGAATAGCTAGGATTACCGACATGACCAACCAGCACTCAGCTGGAGGCAAGGGACTTCATTTTTTAATGTAGTCAAAGGCTCACACTAAGCCTCAAAGGGAAAAATCACTTGTATTAGCTTCCTTTTTCAAGCCCTCTTTTGTCCCTATCATTCATAAGGCTTGCTTTGCAAGAGAAATACTTGTGACAAGGGTGGAAGCTTTTGAGGACTTAAAAATCATAATTTGGTTTCAAGTTATGAATAATGAACTACACTTTGGCAATCAAGATCTGAATGGTCTAAGGCTACCAATGATTCTGCATTTTGCTGCTCAAATAAATAAATAAATAGTATTTTCCTAATCAGGATCATAAAGGATGTAGAAACATGTTCAGAAACTGTTTTTCTTACTCAGGGCCCACTTTAAACTATTTCCTTGTCCATTAAGGATTTTTTTTTGAAGTCCCCCATTCTGGCAGACCCAAAAGATTTGGTCCTTCCCCTGAAATTCATCTGCAATATCCAGATAGGAAGGACTTCAGATAGGTGGGATAATAAAGAGGACAAAACACAGTTTAGCTTCCGGGTAGGCAGAATGGAGTTTCTCAGGCTTCTATTTTAAGAGAAGTATTTCATTTGGAACCAGAGAAGCTATTTGAAGGGCTTAGATATGTTCTTGCATTCTCGTACCAAGCTCCCTTTCTGCTTTGTGGTGGCATCCTCATGCCAAGTCCTCAGGCTGAACTGTCTCCACTGCTTTGGCCCTGCCCAGTTCAGCTGTCCATGTGCTAATGCCTGTCCTAACAAGGGCGTAGCCAGCTCATCCTGGTTTTGTACAGGACTGTATGGCTTTTGAAACTGAAAGTCTCATATCCTAGGAACCCCCTCAATCCAAGGCAAAACAGGACAGATGGCTAGTTACCCTAGTGGTAGGCCTCTTGCCAAATCCCTCCTCCCAGCTGGGCCTGGCCAAGGACTAGACCAGCAGGATCACCCTACGTCTCCCACTGCTAAAAGACTCTGACCTACTGCAAGTGTACATATTGTAAAGCGTATTTAAAACTGCTAACACAAGGTGCTCTTGGATATGACTTTATCAGTCCACTTTGGGATTCTTTTTTAAAATGGCTCTTTCTGACCCATTCATTTTTTTTTCTCTACATCACATTTTTTTCAGAATTGGGTGCTTAGTAGGTAACATGATCCACCCTAAGATTTCTCTAGCCACTCCTCTAGACCTAGGTCACCACCATCCCTGCTTGCAAAAGGAGAGTGTGGCATAGGTGCCATACTGGCCCACCAAAGGATCTACAAGACAAAACCCGGGGGAGGGGGGGTGATGACAACTTACTGTTGTTATCAGCCATTCCAAAGTCCCACAAAGTCAAAGCCCTAAATTCTTTTGGGATCCAGACACCAGCCTTGCCACCCCTGCTCCCCGCCTTGGTTTATTTTTCCTCATCCCCTCTCTAGAAGGGAGGCCTCAGCCTAGTTCATTTTGATTTAAAAAACAAACAAAACAAACATATACGTTAAAAATGCTACTACTTGAAAGTGCTCAGGTTGAAGTCCAAGGTCTTGATCAAAATGCCACTTTGGTTTTCCTGTCCACAAATGAAAATAGCTGTCTCTAAAAAGTGGTTTCAGTGGTTGTGTATATACTAAATCCTAGTCGGGTGCTTCAACTCTCTCTTGGATTTGGAAGGTGTGAAGTGCTTGATTTGTAACCACAGAAGCAGTGAAGAGGGATGAGGAATGCCCATGCATCAGGCCTGGTCCTCTGCAGACAGAAATAGGCAAATGACAGATTGGAAAGTACAGAAGCATCCCATAGGGATGAGGAATAAAGGGTTCCGTGCTCCAACTCCCCATAAGGGGGCTGAGAGCTGGCAATGTTGACAAGAGGAAAGTGGGCTGGACCCCTGGTGAGTAATTGCAACAAAGACAGTGGAGAGCCAGACTCTGCTTTTCAGAGGTGTTTTCAGATTTGCTGAGCTTTTGTAGGTAGGTAGCACAGAGACACAAGGCAGGAAGACCTCAAAGACATGCATCTCACATTTTGCCATCAGTTAATGTTGCCATACTGCTATGCTAATGAGGGACTTCAAGACTTCAGGCCTTTGAAGACTGGCTGTAGGAAGCAGACAAACTGGGGGAAATCCAAGATATTATCTTCAGCTAAGTACTATGGGTTTACCGCCAGGAGCCGGGGAGGGCTGCATTGTCAGAGATTGTGATTAAAATGAGCTTTAGGAAGTGCTGCCTGGCTCAAGAGAATGAATGTTGGTTTGAGACCAAGCCACAAAAAAGACATGATTTCTGCTCTCCAAACACAAAAACCAAATACACACACACACACACACACACACACACACACGCGCGCGCGCGTGCGTGCGCTCGCGCGAAAGAAAAAAAATAGGGGAGACAGAGGAAAGGGGGGTGGGAGCAAAGCTTCTCCGGGAAAAAAACAGATTTGTACACACTTAGAACAAAGCTATTTTATTTTACTATTTTATTTTACAACTAATCAGGAGGAGAAAAAAAAAACTAGTTTAGCAGACACTTTGATGAAGCATCTTAGCTCCTTCTTTGTACCTGCACTTTTTAAAACACAAGAATAAACTTCAATATGGTTAAAACTGAGGTCAAGAGTCAAGGTGGCCTACATCACAGCCCATTTCCAGAGACTTTTCTGTGCCTTGTCAGCCTCTAGGCCTGCACCAGGGAATCTGGCTTTTGCCCTTTGAAAGCACAGACATACTAATTAGAATGAAGAAACAAGCAGGGGGGTGGGTAGAGGAGTAGAATGAAGGAGAACTCTGCTCATTATCTGTCTTACTGGCTTCACTTGTTTTCTTTCCTAGTTAACTTTTCTGTCCCCATTTAATCATGGCGACCACAGAAGGGTCACAAATGGTTCTCTCTGCCAAGGCTTACCTTAAATCACCAGGGCATGCAGGCAATTCGTACAGATCATGCTTTTTCTTTTGCCCTGTGCCTGGCTCTCTATGCTCTCCCAAGGAGCCACACACTAAAATTAATTATTTCGAAGAGTAAAAGAGGGGTAAATTTGATCCAAGTATATTTATATGCATGTAGAGAAACATCACACTGCAAGTTCTCATTCTGTGCAATAATATATGCTAATAAAATATTTTTTTAAAAAACTAATGCTTTGGTGCTGGGAATGTGGTAGAGTGCTTGCCTAGCATGCATGAAGCCCTGGGTTCGATTCCTCAGTACCACATAAATAAAAAAGCCAGAATTGGCACTGTGGCTCAAGTGGTAGAGTGCTAACCTTGAGGAAAAGAAGCTGTGGGACAGTGTCTATGTCCTGAGTTAAAGCCCCAGGCCTGACCCCCCAGAAAAAAAAAAACTAATGCTTTGTAGAATAATTGCAAGAGGACTCATTAGATTCAACTGTCATTCAAATAAAGGTCAGACTTAAAGAGGGTCAGCTCTAGGGATATACTAGCTTCTCCCAGCTACTTAGAGCCAGCAACCACTGCCCTTCATGATGTGGAAGCCATTCGCATGCATGCTACAACTTGAGAACCACTATGCTGCAGGCCTTGGAGGAAAAAGCAAGTATTAGATGGAGAAAGAAGAAGTGAGACATGGAGTAGACAAAGCAGAGAGAAAATAGGAAGAATGGGCCTAGAAAACAAGCACATTCTAGAGTTGCTCCATCTAACAGTCGCTACTAGCCACATAGGGTAAACTGACTTTAAATTTAGCAAATGAAAACTTTAGGCTCCTATCATACTAGCCACATTTCTAGTATTCAAGAGCTACTCAACAGTAGTGACTATTCTTTTGGACAGTGAAGGACATTTCCATCCATAAAATTCTATTGAATCAGCCTATATAAAAATCCCAGTTCTACTACCCATAAGCTGCATATCCTTGTATATGTTACTAACCTGCTCTCAGTCCTGAATTGTCCTCTATGAAATAGAGCTTAAAATATCCATCTCCTAGAAATGAAATAATACATTTAAATCACTGTGGTACAACTGCCCAACCAGTAGCAGGAGCTTGATAAATGATAGGTAATGTTGCTTTTGTGATTTTATGAATAGTCATTGGAGACATTTCAGAAGGAATTGGACAGACAGTCTGCACTGTCTACATCTACTATATTTCAAATGCAAATTCCAGGGCTTGTGCAAATGGCTTTGTTTTCAATGAGACAAGCTAGTATTGGCATTCAAAATCAAGGCTGGCACCAGCTAGGTAGGGGTCCCAACTCAAAGCAGTAAGAGATTTGTAGCTAGACGTCAGAGAACCTTGTTTTTTTGAGGGGCTTTCTTTCTTCTTTGATATTGTTTTAATCACTAATGGTATAGTCTATTGGACAGTGTATTACATTAGCCTTCATGCTTCAGGGGTTTTTTTTTTGCATCTAGGAAGATACCCAGAGATCTTGTAAGCTTCTTGTTAACCAACATCCGTCCTCCACACACACATAAAAAAATACTAAGTCCAAAACATTTGTACAACCAAAAGATGACCTCTCATGATATTCTATGGATGGGTAGTTTGTGCTCATTGAGGGAAGAGAATGGGCTAGGACAAGAGAATTTCATATATGGGGTTTGATTTCAAGTCATCAAGAAATAGGGAGTCATTGACTATTTTGAGCTAGAAGGAGACTAGGGACTAACTTTAATAGGAGAAAGCTAACACAGGCCCATGGAATAGCAGCTAAGGGAGAATCAGGCAGAACAGCAGGGAGGCTGGGCCACACAAGCCAGGTGCTTCTGAAGCTGTGCCCATGGTAGAGGTGGGCAAGGCGGGGGTGAGGATAAAGAGGATTTAAGCTCATGAGAACTAGAACTAGCAGCAACACTGACACTGGAACCAGGGGAAAAGGGGTGAGGTTACATGCTTAGATTTTACTGCCAAATGGGCCAGTTTTACTCTCAACCTCCTCTTCAAAAAATGACTCTATACTTCACACAGTCCTTGGAAAAAGTTAGTTCTCTATGGCTCTGGGTTCCAAAGAGTTGGCTAAGGCATGCAAAGCAGTAGCCCCAGGACCCTTGATGTAGCTGTTTTCTGCTCTATGGATCTTAACAAAGACTTACTCCCAGACCTAGTGTCATGGGTAAGTACTAGTTTCTTAAAATGATGGATCCAAACATAAGGCAACTTTGACCTTTTGTCAAATACACATATTTAAGTAGAAAGGTCACCCGTTATATCTTGATCAGTTATAAAAAGAAACTTCAATACCAAGAAATGTGGAAAAGACCACTTTAGCACAAAAGGAAGTTCTATAAAATGGAAAAAAAAGGCCTAACAAAAATAATATATAAGCTTACTGCATTTTCACTTTTCTTCCATTTCACTATGAATGGGTAAACAACTTGTTCCATGCCAGCAAGAGTTTGCAAGCAGGCTTTGGAACCACAGGTTTCTGCAACATTCCCAGATGATTCTCTTGGTGAGTAAGACTTTAAGCTTGGCTCTAATGACCTTAAGACTGACCACCAAGCTCCTAAAAGCACATGCAGAGCTCAGAGTTTCTGGTATGGGTGTGTTCAACCTGCAAAGTCGGAAGCAGCCCTTTCTAACCATCTTACACTGCAATTGATAAGCCATAAAAGATCTTAGAGCAAATGGTTTCACATCGATATTTTCACATTCAGTAATTTCACATTCAGTCTAAAGGGTTAGTGATTTTTTTTCATAAAAGGAAATTGCAGCCAGAGCTAATTGCTCAATCTAAAATGTATCTGGACATTGTTTAGATGTTGGAAAGGAAACAGTAACATTGCAGAGTTTTAGCAAAGAGGAGAGCATTATTTTAGGGGGGAAATAAATGTAAATTAATAGGGAATGTAGTCACGAATGGTCTTCAAAACTTTGTTGTACACAGTCAAAAGAGCACTCCTATTTTAAGCTTTCCTTGACATTTTTTCCCTCGTTTATAAAATGTAAGAGGAAATCCATTGGCACAGGCTCAATCCATTCCCATCCATTGATTTGTTAGCCAATCAATGGCCGCTGTAATCTGAAAAAAATAGCACTGGCTTCTATGACCCTTTGCAAGCAAGGCCATGTTCAACTAAGCTTAATAAAGAGAAAAACAGCAAGGACCATCTGGAAAACACTCTTCCGGAGTCACAAAAGATAGTGGCAGCCTTTGCCCAACCTGCTATAAATAAGTGTCTCAAAAGAGAGAAGGAAAAAAAAAAAAAAGCACCCGATTTTCAAATCTGTTTCTACTTAATACAGCTGCAATAGAGTTTATTTAGCTTTTCCCTATAGCAGGAAGACTGTTTTCATTTTTATGACAAGGGTCTAAATGTTTTTCACAGCCATTTCCATTGCCATTATTTTGAGGAACAACATACCACTCGGACCTGTCTGTTTGCTTCTGCAGCACACAGCGGCGGCCCCGGTGGCCTCTGTACCACGAGGCTGGCCTCCAAAGCCCAGATTTATGATCCTGTTTCCTCTCCCAGTGTCGCAACCATCACCCAAACCCTAGCCTGCAAGAGGCTGGCAACTCAGAATGACCAAATGTCACGTGCTGCAAATCAATTATTTATCCACTCAGGCTGAGCACACTGTGGATTCCTGCCAGCTCATTTTCTCCCTTCATGATGGCAAGGAATTGTCCGACTCCTCTTTTGTGCTTGTGCTGGTACTAGAGCTTGAACTTAGGGCCTAGGCTCTGTCCCTGAGCTGCTGTGCTCAAAGTTAGCATTCTCATTTGAGCCACAGCTCCACTCCTAGCTTTTTGGGGGTTAATTGGAAAATAAGAGTCTTACGGACTTTCCTGCCTGGGCTGGCTTTGAACCATGATCCTTAGATGATAGCCTCTTGAGCTGCTGGTGAGCCACCAGCATCCGGCTTCAAACCCCTCTTTGATGGAGGCTTGAACTCAGCAAGGAAAGTGCATTGTTGAGTTGGCAAATCCTCAAACACTCTCACCTTGCTAACCTTCTTCACCAGCTGAGTCTGCTGAGGGTCCCTGTGCACGTGACACTGAACTCCTCAAACACTCTTTGGAAAAGGTCAGCTGAGCTTGAGTGGTTGCAAAATGAAGTGGCCTCCATTGATTTCTGCCTTGAGAACCTGTCTATCTCTCCCTCCCTCACCAACATCTTTTGACATCCATCCCTCTGAGAGATGATCAAGAATGACCCAGGAACTCTTTCCCTGTGTCCAAAGGGCTCCACATCACTGCTGTCCCTCTCTTTCCATGCACATGCTCATTATTTCTATCAACGGGCAGCACAGGGTTGCTCTTCACAATAACTTGCATGTGCACTTATCCCTTCTTTCCAGCCTCTCAGCCCTCGCTGCCCCCCACCCCAGGAAGAAGATAGTTCGAGGTTCATCTCAGCAGCACTATACCATCAATTCTTATTGCCTGGAGGCCTCACCAGGGTCTAGCTATCCAAAGGAGCTCTAATGATATCTCTATTCTTGAGCAGTTCCTAAAGCAGAGTTGCTACTGCAAGGAAACAAGTGAGTAAACAGGAAACAAAATTAGGAGGGGTGCAGAATGGCTCCCTAAATGTGAATGGTCTATAATTGTGAAAAAGACACCATCTCCTCACCATTGACTTTCTCTCTCAACAGTACTAGAAAACATAGAGGGAAGTAGCAGTGAACAAGAGGGCTGCTCCAGCTGAACTGAACTGGTTACAGTATTAGAGACAGAGCATTCACAAGGACACTAACAGGCAAAATGAATTGGCTTAGGCTTAAGATGCTACAGGAGCCAGGAGCTGGTGGCTCATGCCAGTAATCCTAGTTAGTCAGGAGGCTGAGATCTGAGTATATGGATTTGAAGTCAGTCCTGGCAGGAAAGTCCATGAGATCCTTATCTCCAATTAAACATCAGAAAACTGGAAGTGGAGCTGTGGCTCAAAGTGGTAGAGTACTAGCCTTGAACAGAAGGGCTTAGGGCCGGCATCCAGGGCCTGACTTCAAGCCCCACGATGGAAAAAAGAAACCCAAAAAAACCAAACAACAACAAAAAAGATGCTACAGGGGGAAAAAAATGACAGTACAGAAGGGGGAAACTTCCTGGTAGCTTCGAAGTCATTCCTGGAATCAGGTGTGTATAAAAGAGAAATTAGGGAGCAATAAGCCTGCTATCTTCATGAAAAACCAGAGAAGCTGCTAATTCTTATAATGTGTCCCACCCACTCCAATTACCTATGACCTAATCAGTTACTTGCCTTAAAAAAATTGCCATGCTTATACAATCTTATAAAACTCTTCCACCAACCTTAGAATTAAATCAGACATCTGAGTTGTTTCAAAGTGTTAATCAACCTCATGAATTGTATATATAAAAGGCAGGAGGAGAGACTATAGTTTTTATTATTTCAAATTGAATTTTCTGAAAACCACAAGTTACTTATTAATTTTTGGTCTATATCAACTACAGTGGTTTTGTTCCAGAGGTGACATTTGGGAAAGCCCAGGAGAAAGGAAGAGATGATGTTACTGATATCTAGTGAGTAGGTTCCGGAAAAGCTGCTGAACTTCCTGCAGTGCACAGGAAAGTCCCCCACAACAACAACAACAAAAATGGTCTTGTCCCAATATCAGTGGGCCAAGGATGGAGAAACTGTGTGACAGTTAAAGCCAAATACGATTTGCCTCTAACATATATGGTCTTAGCAGTTGGCCATAGGGAAAGTCTTCATTTGCTTCTAAATCTAAGGTGAGTTTGTCTAGGTATGGACCAAGAACATAGCTCCTAACTTTTCCATATAAATAATTAGGTTTTCCATCTGAATCTAGAAACATCCAAGAAATACTTTGATGATGACAAGGCATTTAAAATGCATACTTCATCAGTCTAAATGGATGGAAATTAGTATCTCATAAAACGAAAATTATTATCTAGTTCTGTTCCATACAAAACCAAAATCAATATACTGTATCTTACTTAACTTGCAATTAGAGTTGAAACAAAACTAAACCAAGAAAATGCCATTCTTTCTCATTTCTTGCTAGCTAAGTACACACTTCTGAGCATGAGGCATTAAAAAGAAAACAAATAGACAAAACCTTTTTTGAAAGCAGATTTTTATCCTAGAGCATAAAAAGCTTCCTGAATCATTTCGTTTCATTTATGTAGATTCAATCATTCTTTAGTGGGAAAAACATGCCGCCTATTCTCTTGGTTATGCTCGCCTGGCTTTCCAAATGCCCTCAAAACTGGGATGATGAATCACATACTTTGGCCCCACTGTGCCAATTAATAGTAAGCAAAAGAATTCCACACAGCCAAGATAGGACATTCTGCCTGGTGTGTAGTAGTGGTACGAGGGGGGATGGGATCCTTTAACCCATTGCTTTCGGAGGCTCTTAAGAGCAAGGTGCTGTGATGTGCTAAATCCCTTTAGTTCTAGAACATTCTGTGTGGCTCTGCAGTGTCCTCAGTTTAAGGCAGACAATGGTCAGGGAAAAAAAAGATTCTAACCCTATGTTCTTAGAGCCATCTAGGCAAGACTGTCTGATGGCAACATTATTTCCACCCTTCCGAGCCTTTGTTCCTTTCTCTGAATTACAAGATAAAGTGGGCTATCTGTACAAAAGCAAAAACAACCACCACCACCACAACAACAACAATGCCCCCAACACATCCAGCCTTGGCTGCCAGAGAGGTTTGCTTCTGGTGCTGAAGAAAAACAGTTGCTCTGGTACAGCTGGAGCAGCTTTTCCAGAGAACGGGTAATACCCTGGCTGTTAATGAATTATTTTTCGCCAGAATGTCGGATTCTTCCTGTGCTCCAGTAAACAGTCTGCTTCTGCCATGGGAAATAAAACCAGCTCCTTCTGAGGAGCCCAAGGAGGTCAGCCAAGGGTTCCCTGTGGGGGCAGCGCCCTCAGGAGCCAGAGCCACAGCGCTTGACCTATAAATCACCACAGTCCCAAGTTTATTATTCCATCCCTCCCTTCTATTCATGTCATGTCCAGCACCCAGGGAAGGGTCCAGGAATGCAGGGCCATGACTGAGAGGATAGCCCAGAGCTAGGTAGACTTGTTTTCCCATGCCGCTCAACTTTCCTTGCCTAGGTATCATCTGCAGCAGACACTATTGGGGGGTTGGGTACATATTCTATCTCCTTCACTGAAACATTTATTGATGTCCTTGCTCTTGCTCCCACAAAGCTATCCAGAATTGACTATGTGCACCTAAGCATTAGAGTGTGTATTTGGGACATTGTTCTCCAAGCACAGAATCCCGGGAAGGCTATTCTTTGAAGGTGCTACTATGGTGGGTATCAAGGAAATCAATAGCTCAAGCAGGAGACAGCTTTCCAGAGGAAGAGTGAACTGGCTGGGTGTTCTGTGTGAGGAAAAAAGGAAAGGAAAAGGACACCTTTGTCCAAGCCAGCTGGGCATTTTCCTCTGCCAGCTTGCCTTGCTTTCTCTATTAGGTTTCTGGAGCCTATACTCACGGAATATGAACATGGTAGGTCTGATGGGGACTTTCCCTCCCCAATGGCACCTTAGCCATTGCCCTTGCTCTCAGCCATTGAAAAGCAAAAGCATCTGATGCCAGACCATTGTAGCTACTGAGTCAGCTATATGCCTCCTATCTACCATTGAGGTACATCGTGTTCATGCCCCAGTACATCTGCAGGGGCTGTGATTTCACAGTAGTTAGTGTGTTCCACAGCAGTGTTTTCTAATAGAAATAGATACAGAATTCAGAATGTTCTAAAAGGCACCTTCAAAACACATTGGCAATATTAATTATAATGCTACATCTCATTCAATCAATGTCTTCCAAATATCATTTCACCACCTAATCAATACAAATTATTAGTGAGCTATGATGCACTCTCTTTTGTCCTGAGTCTTAAGAATCCAGTTATACTTACAGAATACTCGAATTTGGACTAGCTGCCTTTCAAAGATACCACAGCCACATGTAGCTAATGGCTACTGCATTGGACAGTGCAGATACTCAATGCTTCCACTCCTATAGGAATTCCTATTAGACAATACTGGCATAAAAGACTAAAAATCTATGGGAATAAGAACGACAGATGGGAGCAGGGTGTATTCCACAATTCTCTATAGTTCTTGAGTTGTAAGAGCTCCTGAGGACAGCAGAAACTGGATTGGGATATTCTAGAAGCCTATTAATGCCTTTGAATGGAGATTAAAATGGACTTGTATGAAAAGCCCTGGAATCTATCTGCCATGGTCTTGAACGTTTGCGTCCCCCACCTCTCCAATTCACAAGTTGCAATCTTAATCTCTGCGGTGATGTTCTTGAAGGGTGGGGACTTTGGGAGGTGACTAGATCATGAAAGCAGAGCCCATGAAAGCAGGGAGATTCGTGTCCTCATAAAAGAGACCCCAGGGAACTTACCCCTTCTGCTACAGGAGGGCACAATGAGAAGTTGCCATCTAGAAATCTAGAAATGGGCCTTCCCTGGATAGTGAGTGTGTTAGCACATTGATCTTGGACTTTCCAGCTTCTAGAACTGAGAGGAATAAATTTCTGTCATTCAGTCTACCTAATTTGAACTCTTTTGTTATAGCAGTCTAAGTAGACAAAGATAGACCGTGCCTATACTGTGTAGGGCTGTCCCATAGCGGTGGGACATCCTGCAAGTGCCATCACTGCTGTCAGCATCCACTGCTTGAGCCTTCTCCATGTTAGCTGTGCCAGATTGTTCAGGGCAAGGGATGGGATAAAGACAAAATCACCGTGTACTTCTTTCATTCACAATTGCAGGTTTGCAATCTAATTTGGTGAATCTGATATAGAAATGTGATCAAATTGCACACGCCTATGGTACATATGTGTGCTTGTATGTGTTCCTGGCCCCATGGAGAAGGAAGTTCATGTATGAAATCCAAAAATGCTCATGTGACCACCCAAATCCCCTCCTCAGCAGCTGCCCGCAAAGCACTGAGGAGCAGTAGACTCAAGAGGCTCATCAAAAAATTGTGAGCTGGGAAGAAGAGGCATTGAGTCCGGAAAGAACGAGATTATGGGCACCCAGACAGATGATCAGGTGGGAGGGAAAAGTGGCAATCAGAGGCATTCTCCCAAGACAAGTGCTGCCAACTCTACAGCAAGGATGTCACCCTGATCCCCAAATCAAGCTTCATTCAGAATTCTACACAGTCTTTTGTGTGTGGGGAAAGTGCAATTAGCCATCTTTCCCCCACCTGGAGAGCCTCAGCCTCTCACATCCCTCTCATATTCTCATCAGAGTGGCGGCAGTCAGAAGCCTCTCATAATACGGATTCAAACCCTGGCTCTTCAGTGGCTCCCGAATTTCTAGGGGGCTAAAGGCTACCACTTTGTTGGAAAGGAGGCCATGGGATTGCTTTGAAGATAAATTCCACCAAGTCCCCTGCGCCCTTCTTTTTATTTAGTACTTGTGAGGGATGACAGTTAGGAAAAAAAACACCACACCCACTCTTTTGTACTACCAAGGATTTCGGGGCTGATCACTTAACCTGTCCCAACCTCTCTTTTCTCATCTGTAAGATGCAATTACTGCTGCCTATTTCCTCTGGATGTCATGAGGATTAAATCAGTGTCAGCTAAGGGCTCAAACTGTAGCAGAATACCAAGAACTCTTGGGTGTCTACCAAACCTACAAATCTCTGGATTTCTCCCCATTAGGTCTCCTTATGGCAATGCTTTACATCTCTCTCCCCACCACCATTCCTTCTGGTATGTCTCTATCATTTGGTAATTCACTAGGCTTCCATTTATTTAGCAACAGTAGGATTGTTGGGGGATTCCTAAATGAAAAAAGGTCACCACTATTTTCTATCTGAAATGGTTAGGGACTGTTTGGGATCTATCTAACTTGGCACATAACTAACTGTTCATCGCCAGTGACCGGGCTGCCTCACTGGCAGGTTTCCTCCCCTAGCCCACCCCACACACGGATTAGTACCATATTTCATAAAGGGGGATGGGCTGAGGGCTCTGGCCTTTGGGAGAAATAAATAAGAGACTTGGAGCAGGGGCAGAGGGACATATTGCCTCCTTAAATCACAGCTACTGAAGTCTGGAATCAGACTCATGACTGGAAATTTCTCTGAGCATTATCTGTAAAATAATGCTTCATAGGGGTCACAGGGTCACCTAAGAAGATTTCTCACATGGGAAGTACCTGGCAGACAGAGGGCAACAACAAATGTTAGCTCCTTGGCTAAATTAGCCAGTCAGTCTCTCCTCTCCCCAAATCTAAGGTCAGGAGAGAAACCAGAGAGCCAGACACTTGCTATTTTCCTATTGTGGCTTTGGAGCACATATTGTGTGGCTATCTGTACATACAGAATATCGCCATTTGGGTAAAGGGATTGGGGGGAGGGGAGCTGTCCTCCCCTCCATTTCCAGTTCATTATAGCGAGAGCTCTCTGCTACAAATAGAGTACTCCTAGCCATGCCTCCCAGCCTTTGCCTTTTTCTTGTTCTTTCTTGCTGTTCTGATGGCCCTGTCTCCAGTAGCTGTTTTCTAGCTGCAAGATTTTGCAATTTATTTCCAAGTTGTTGTCCACTGCCTACCAACTAGTGCCTAACTCAGCAACTGGTATGGAAAAACCAGTTCTCATTTTGTTCCGGAGCAGGTTTTCCCGAAGACAAACATCACCACAGGGGGTCTCAGGGTTTTTCGGAATAATAATGGAATCCCCTGGGTGGCTGGACGGTCCTCTGAGCTACTGCCAAAACAGCCAGACACTACACCCCTCCCTCCCCCAAGTTCAAGTCTGATTAGGCTCCCAGTGTCAAGGGTCACCTCAGGCATAAACTCTAAAGGGTATGTGTAAGGGCGAGAGGCAAGTGTCCATGTGCCCAATATTGAACGTATGTGGGGAGGGAAAGAAAAGTGTCTGGGAGTGAGATTGGCTTCTCTAGGCTTCTGGCAGAAAATCTGAGATGCCACCAGACTTAGGGTTCTATACCTTTAAGCTCACCCTAGGCTTCTGCAAGTGGTACAGCTCCTCCGGTTTGCCTCTCCAGGAGAAAAAGAAAAAGGAAAGAAGGGAGCAGAGGACTAGGGGAACCTAGCCTGATACAGGAAAAGGCTAAGAATTATTTTCTCCCTGCTGGCTGCATTTCTCTCGAAGAGAAGCTTCCAAGAATCGGCTAAATCAAGGGATCACAGCAGAGGACGCGAGATAATGCTAAACCAACAAAAACAAAGACCCAAATGAAACCGAGGGAGCCATGAGAATAGGCGGTTATCAAAACTTTGTTTGGCTCTATCTATTTATCATCGCTGCACACCCGGGCTCTGCGGAATAGCATTCTGTTGATGTCACTTGTCCTCAGCAAAATATTTACACATCTTTAAAAACGCCAGATGAGGGGGGGGGTGGAGAGGGAGGCTGGCCCTCTCTCTGTCACAAACTGCCTCTCCAGCACCACTGCCAGGTTGCGGGGGGGGGGGGGGGGGGCGGTGTAGCACCAATGTACATCGATCAGAGCTCCCAGCAGTTAGGGGAATGCACCTAGACGGCACCCTGCCCTGCCCACTTCTACCTGACTCTACAAACAGCAGCCACATAACCGATATGGATGTCAGCAGCCGCTCTTCTTCTCCCCCCCCCCCCCACTCCCCACCCTCTCCCCTCTCATTGATTAAGTTCCCAAACCATTGTTAAAGCCAGATCGTGGCTCCTTAGAAAAGCAGCTAAATTCATTAGGCTTCCCTGTGCCCACAAAAGGAATATTCATAAAAGTTTGGCAGGCAGGCAGGGAGACTGACTGCGTGCCCACGGGGTGGGTGACAATCCGCTCTGCCACAGCCACCTTCGTCCTCCGTGCCCCATCCCTCGCTCCATCCATCCGTCCTGCCCAAAACCTACTTCAGGGACTTCTGATAGAGAAACACAAAGCAGCAGCTGTTTGGCAACATTTCTACCCCTCGCCAGCAACTGTGGTGGGATGCCATTTCCCCACCCAGGCGGAGCTTATTCCGAACAATAGTCGGGCTTTAAATGGCAAACAAGCAAACACAGAACACAACCCCAACACCCTCCCCCCCAAAAAAAGCCAATGTGGAGACAGTCAATAACTCCCTCTGCAGCTAAAGGCGCCACTGAATCGCATGCAAAAAATGCAGCGAGAAGACTGCTTGGTGCTTAACATGGCAGAAAGCCCAAGCTGGTGCGGCCACCCCCGGGGCTGGGCAAGAGGTGTGTGTGTGGGGGGGAACACCAGGGTTCCCAAGGCGCCAATGCACACTCACCCGGCTCCAAGGGGATACAGGGCTTGGCTGGGTGTCACAAAGAAGAGCCCAGTACAATCTGGCAAAACCCAACTTTCCACCCAGCTCGCCAGGGCCGCCAGAGACGTCAACAGAATCCATCTTTCGAAGGGCCTGGAAGGCGCCGGGTTTTCCGGGCCGGGGCAGGATGGCAGAGCCGGAGACAAGCCGGGGTGGAGTTGCCTGGGCACGGAATGTGCCGTGCGCCGTCCTCTGCGCCCAGTGCCAGCGTGCGGGTAAGCGTCCCCCAAACCCACTTCGGGGACCCTCGCCCCCACCAGGCAGCGCCGCCTCCCGGACTTGTCCCTGAACCCACCGGCTAGTGCGCGGCGGCTTCCGCAGCCGGAGCCCAGGGGCCGGGCGCGCCGCATCCGCATCCACCGTAGCCTCGGCCCGCGTCCCCGCCCCCGCCCGGCTCTCCCCGCCGCGCGCACCCTGGCCGGCCTCCGGGCGCCCTCCGGCCCCCGGGCGCAGGCCCCTCCCCGGGCGCCAGGCCCAGCCTGGCGCGCCCCCTGGGTCCGGGTGGCTGGTCCTCTCGGGGAGAAACCGCGGGGGTGACCCCGGCCCCGCAGGGGGGCGTCGCGGGGGTCGCCACTACCTCGCAATTGGGGGGCCGCCGCCGCCTCCAGGAAGCCTCAGGGTGGTCGCGGGCGGAGGGAACTCTCTGGTCTGGCCTCGCCACTGACCGCCTGAAGGTGGTGCACCGCGAAGGGAGCCTCCGTGTGCCGCCGGCTGTCACCCAGCGCCGCTGTCGCCGCCACCGGGTTGTGCGTGAGCGTGTGTGCGCGCCCGTGTCCTGCTGAGTGTGTGTCTGCGTGCAGCGCCCGCCTGGCCTTTACTATATACACCAAGGGGTGGGAGGAGGCGGGGAAGGGGAGGGATTGGGGGAGGTGGCGGAGGAGGGGGAGCAGAGGGGGGACGAAAGGGTACCCGAGGAGGCGGTGGCAGAGGAGGGACAGGTGATCTTGCCCACGGAGAGGGTGTGGCTGTGCGCTGCGTGGGGTAGCAGGGGGAAGGGGAGCTGGGAGCTGAAGGGTATGTAGAGGGGACACGTTTGGGAAAGGCTTGAAGAGCTGGGGCCATTCCAGACCCCCAGATGAACTGAAAAGGGGAGCAGAACCCTGGAGGGACAGAGGCAAGGAGGTGGAAGGGCCCAGCCATCGACCTAAAATGCCGATTGGGATACAGGTCGAAGATTTTTCACAGACAAAATTCACCCACGGATAGAAACTACTTTCTATTCGCAAGGCAATTCATGCATTCAAGTAACGTTTATTAAACACCCACTGTTTGCCAGACAATGTGTAATTCAACCAAGTGAAATTACAAACATGACGGACAAGTGTATGGTTAGTGACCTGCAGATACATAATAGGTAGCTATAGTATCATTGATCATTCAAAAAATGTAAAACCTATATTCTTAACATGATTTTAACAAAGAAAAGGAAGCAGCTGCATTGGTTTAATGAATCCTCCTAGATGTAACGATTTTTTCCCCCTATTAATCAAAACAGAATGAAGATATTGGAGAATGGCAGAGGTGGGATTATTTTCATCAGGACCAAGAACGGTATGAATCTAGCTGTTCTTTGCATGCTTAACACCCCCTCCCATTCCCTTAAATCTCACACTGTGTGTATTAATCACTACTTCTCTCCAGTAGAATATAGAGCGGTCACAAGAGGGTTTATGCCTGGACTGCCTCCTCTGGGCTAGTTTATCACTGTAATGGGATCCCATGGTGTGAAGCAAGCCTAATGTGATGGCACTTCAGGCCAAGTCATGATTTTTGTGGACACTTCTGCCTTTGTGGACTCTTCTTTCCATAAAAAGTATTACAAGTTACATATCACAGTTGCATTTTAATAAAAATAAATATATTAATAAATTCATTTTTCAAACCAAAATATCTTTTGTGTGGCTTTTTTTTTTTATAAGAAAAGATTTCTAGAGCCTCTAAAATTGTGTCTACTTGGTGCCTAGCGCCAAATAAGCCTACTGGTACAAATACTCCATTCTGAATTTCCTCTTTTGACAAAGAAGAGTCAAATGAAGAAGACCCCAATAGACATAGGAGTAGAAAGAAATACAAGTTTGAGAAGTGGTCATGACAAGCGTTAACAGCAAATCCAATTCTTGTTTGGGAAATAAATTGCTCAGATCAAGTGATGATACCTGCGGAAATATTTGCCTATGAATGTGACTTTGATCATTCTAGTAACCAATGACTTTCTCTATAGACCTTGTAACCCTTCAGACTTCTTGGATCATGTATGGGAGTTCTCAGTTGCCAGGACATAGCTTGAATACAACTAAAGGCATAGCTAGGTTATTATAACTGGGCAAGTTTATGGCAGAGATCCATAAAGGTTTTGTGTGTGTTGAGGGGGTATATATGGGAATGAAGTAGTGATTGATATTCTGGAGAGCAATTATTAGCCTTTCTTTTACTGGCTTCATCATAATCCTGGGTTTCATCATAATCCTAAATTAATGTTTGATCCTTGTTGGCAGCTGTGATTCAGGTTTGTTCTTCTTTAAAGTACATATGTTTTTCGAAAAGCTTACATTAATTGAGAGTAATAGATAATAAATGGGTATCATAACCTCTGTTCCCAAATAAATGTATACTTATACCCTTCCTTCTGCATTTCCATCATGGCTACCCTTTCAAAAAGAAAAAGAGAACAGGGGAGGGTCTAGATTGGGGGGAGGGGACAGAGGGGGACAGAGCGTGCTTTGGGACAGAAATGAGACATTAATATGGATGACATGTTCATATAGTCAAAGGATTGCCTAAGAAAATAGACAGAGAAAAGGACCTGCCCAAACAGCAAGAAAGAACAGCAAAAGCTCCCATCATGGGTCAGAGTGGTTTTTGAGGCCTATAATTTTAATATCTAATTATTTAAAATAAGGATCAAGACATTTCCCATCTCAGTTTTATTCATCTAAGTTTTTTTCATCTATACTCTGCTTTTCTAACACAGTATCTCCTCATAATCTAGCTTTCACATGCGTACCAGATGAGTGATTCATGTGCTTATCCAGTAAGCATCTATTAAGCACCTACTGGTTACCCAGTCATCTCTTCAGTTAGAGATGGTTAATATATGGTTGCTGACCTCAGTTTGCTCACAGATGAGTAAATAATCTGTTAATAATTCACTGTGATGCCACATGGCACACAATGAGTTAGAAAATGGACTAGGTGAACATGTAAGGAGAGGGCCCATGGCTGTTCTGGAAGGGTGGAGAATGGCATGGGACAGAGATGTCAAGAGAGATGGCACAGGGATGGTGACAGTTACTGAGTGCTGAGAGATGGACAGTTTCCCCTTTTAAGGGAAAGCCCTCATAATTGAAAGGAATAGCCAGCACTGAAGCTTGGCTGCAGAGCATGTTTGAGAGGCTGCAAATATTTTGTAGGTCTGGAACAGAGGCTTGAAGGATACTAAGCAAGGGAGTTGGCAAGGAATGATTTGTGTGAAGATTGATCAATGTTGGGTTTTGTGAAGGGCTTATTGGAGGGAGGTAAAATATGTCCCAGGAATTGTAGTGAGGTACGGATGAAGAGTAGGAACTTAGCCGGGTGCCAGTGGTACACACCTATAACCCTAGCTACTCAGGAGGCTGAGATCTAAGGATCACAGTTTCAAGCCAGCCCAGGCGGGAAAGTCCGAAACTCCTATCTGCAATGAACCACAGAAAACTGGAAGTGGCGCTGTGGCTCAAGTGGTAGAGCGCTTGCCTTGAGCTGAAGAGCTGAGGGACAGCACCCAGGCCCAGAGTTCAAGCTCCAAGATCAAAAAAAAAAAAAAAAAAAGAGTAGGAACTTAAATATTCAGGAAGTAACATCAATGGGGCTGTGTCAGGAGGATGGCTGAGTCAGGTAACAGGGTTGGCTGGCTGTGGTCACTGAGATAGAGGCTCCTTAGAAGAGAAGCAGATTTGAGTTTAGAGATGATGAATGTCATGGTCTACCTTGGAAAGCAATCCGAGATAAAGACTCAAATGTAGAAAATTAATTTGGAAAGTGAAGGAAACACTTGTAGGGAAGGGAGGAAGAGAGACAGAGATGATAGCCTTCAGGTGGGTATTTCATCAGGGCCAATTTCCACTGTAGGAAACCAGAGCTTAGTCCCATGGACAATCTCTTGGCCATTCAAGTGGTACAGAGAGTAGTTGAGAATTGCTTAGGGTATGCTGAATTTCTAAAGATTCTCATCTGGCACCCAGAGTTGGCAGAGGGTCCTTCTTAAGTACACCATAGCTGTTTCAGCCATGGTGGATGCCTGAGAAGCATACTGAAATGGTAGGATCCTAGGAATGTGGGTGGAGCCATCAGCATCTGCTCCAGTGAATTCTGGTCAGCACATATCATATTGGAGGGGGCACAATGGGTATTCACATAGAGATATCTGGAAAGCATTTGGAAAAGTAGGTCTGGAGTTCAAGGCCCTGGGTATAGGTTGAGACAGTGTGTGTGTGTGTGTGTGTGTGTGTGTGTGTGTGTGTGCGTGTGCGTGTGTGTGAGTGTGGTGATCCTGGGGCTTGAACTCAGAACCTAGCTTTTTTTTGTTCAAAGCTAGTACTCTACCACTTGAACCACATCTCCACTTCAGTTTTTTGGTGGTTAATTGAAGATAAGAGTTTTATAGACTATTCTGACCAAGCTGGCTTTGAACCTTGATTCTCAGATCTCAGCTTCCTGAGCAGTTAGGAAAATGAGCCAGAGGTACCCAGCTGAGCCAGTGGGTTTATAATGAGCTCCACAGAAGACATACATGAATTGAGTTGGTGACCAAGCCCATCATCATCCTCTGGAACCCCAACAGGATTGGATTTGACCTGTATGAATATATTTAGTGTTCCAGAAAACCCCAAGTTAGTGCTCATGGCTGTTGTCTGAAGTTGAATAACATACCTAAAGTCGAAACTTGATTTTCAAAGGTTTTGGTGGTGAATAGTTTCTGGCTGATAGAATGAAGTAGACGTTTGGAAACACAATCATGATGCAAAAAGACAAATGCTGAATAAAGCCAATGCAAAGGGATACATGGTGAGAAAAATGCAAGAGTTAGCTGAAGAACTCAAAGTCAGGGTTGGGAGAAAAGAATGGAAAGCATTCAGAGAAACAGCCCAGTGTCAAATAACATTTTTTGGGGGGGAGGAGGTCCGGTCGTGGGCCTGAACTCTGGTCCTGGGCGCTGTCCCTCAGCTCTTCAGCTCAAGGCTAGCGCTCTACCACTTGAGCCACAGTGCCACTTCCAGCTTTTTTTCTTTTTGCTTATGTGGTGCTGAGGAATCGAACCCAGGGCCTCAGGCATGCAAGGCAAGCGCTCTACCACTGAGCCACCTTCCCAGCCCCTCAAATGACATTTTTATGTAGGGATATTTAGAATCTGCAAAGAAAGGGCAAGGCTCTGACATGGGACAGAATGACAATGTCTAGTGTGGTCTGGGGAATGAGGGCTGGGGGCTTCAGTGGTCTTCCTTTGAGGATTTCTTAAGCCCTTTGAATAAAATTAACCAAGACCGGATTAGAGGATTTGTGAGGTGGCCCTTCAATTAGGCCATAAGTAGATATTTACTGAACAGTTAGTACTTTTGGTGACTAAGCTATGCTGGAACACAAAGAATAATAGCGTGGCATCCCTGCCCTGTACTGCAGTCCCTCAGAATCCAAATGTAGCTCTGTTCTCACAATTTGTCAAGGATTTAATTTCATATTTTTGAGAATTGATCATGAGGAAGAAAGACATTGCTTGTGGCCATTCCATCATGTATCTCCAATTTTTCTTTCCTAGCAGAACATGCATGTTCAGGTACCCATCCTTCTGTGAAACTTATGCTCCCTAGAATTGGATCTTAGCTTTTAAGGTGTTATGATTTGAGTGAGAGAGATGAAAGATTTGTTGGGGGCTCATGGGCAAGTTCTCACTCTGTAAGAGGGCATCCCTCTCTCTCCCAATGGATGTGAGGATAATGTAATCCCCACTTGCTGCTAACAGCAGAATCATGATACAAGTGACAATACTATTGATCAACTTGAACGAGGACATTACCAAAGGCCTACAAGCCAGTAGAGGAAGAACATGCAACTATAACTATGTCATTGAACCACTAGAACAACCAACTTCAGAATCAGCTGGCCCTGTACATCCTGTTTTATGAATTACTATATTGCTTTAGGGTTCTAGTTTCTTTGAGGCAGAGATATCTATCACTGGCAATTGAGAGCTTTGTAAGATGCCATATCAGGATTATCTTTGCTTTGTTTTAGTCCTTTCCCAGAACTAAAATCATGTTGGACTCATGATCCAACAAAATAATTGTTAAGAAAGAAGTTAATCAGGAACAAGTGTCATAATATGCCTTTAAAGACAAATGAAGGAGCGGCTAGGAAGGTGGCTTAGTGGTAGGGTGCTTGCCTTACATGCATGAGGCCCTGGGTTTGATTCCTCAGCACCACATAAACAGAAAAAAGCCTTAAGTGGCGCTGTGGCTCAAGTGGTAGAGTGCTAGCCTTGAGCTGAAGAGCTGAGGCCCAGCGCCCAGGCCCAGCATTCAGCCCCCACGACCAACAAAAATAAATAAAATTTTAAAAATAAATTCAAATGAAGGAAATAAACTGGTGTATGATTCTGCTAAATTTGGAAGACCAGCTGCTCACATGGTGATTTTCAGCCTATCAGCACCTTCAAGGCACACTCCTGCCTTGGACAACAGGGAAGACCCATATGCCACAGAATCTACTTTGGTTCTCTCATGTACAAGGACTTCAATAAGTAATTGTTAAATGCTTCTGCTTGGTCTTCCATGCCTATGGGCTTTGATATACCTTGTCTCCCACAAGCATTATACCTAATGTTTTCCAAATGAAGGGAGAGTGTTCACAGACTAGGTTTGGCATTAAGGCCATGTGACTGTCACCTGAGACTACCAGAGTTTGCCCAAATCAGCAGACAGCCTTGTATAAGCCAAGTGAGAAGCCAGATTACATGAGACACAGTCCATGCAAATTCTGTAAGTTACCAACAAAAGGCCAGAAAAGAAGTTACACACAGGATAGAGATTTGGAGTCTAAGGCATGAAATACTAAGGCAGTATATTTAGTGAAGTAGCAGATAAAACCAGATCAGTTTTGGGGAAAATGACTTACTTTGTTGCATGGAACATGTGTGCCAACTGTGGCATAAATGTAGTTGAAATCTTGGCACATGAAGAAGGGCTTGGATAGCTCAGAAATGTCCCCACATAACCTAGCTTTCTGATAGGAAGAATGAAGCTAAGAGAAGTGTGTGCAGAATTACTAGACACACACACACACACACACACACACACACACACACACACACACACACTCTCACATTTGCCAAGTCCTGTTATTTTTCCAGACTTATCTCTCTTTTCTTAAAAATTCAATTACACACAAGCCAGATTGATCTCTGAGTAAGAAAGGAAAATTTGACAAAATTTCCCTGGAGTAGTGAGTATTAGAATAGAATCCCAAACAGATGATAAAACAATTGCCGAGACACTCCAGTTCAGGAGTGTTATAGTAAAAGAGAATAATAAGCAATGACCTATAAATATCTTCAATTGCCCCCAAACTGCAGTCCTCTTGTGTCTGGCACTGGGGTGAGTACAAGATTACGCCTCTACAGTAGTTTCTTGGGAGAAGAGCTGGTGAGGTTTTTTTCTCAGTCATCAAACCCATGGGCTTTTGGAGGTGATTATTTTCCCCATTGATAACAGCCTATTTGATCTTGCTAACATGGTTGTACGAATAAAATAGGAGTGGGGCAGTCAGTTTCCAAAATAGTGTCTGATACAACTTTCATCATGTGCAAACCTTGGTTAGGTTTGTCCCAATTCGTGGACTACCCGTTATTCTCCCAGTAACTCAAGAGATGAAAGGAGTGGCAAAGTTATCCATCTTTGAATAACTTTAATCATTTCATTCTTCTTTGGGAGATTTTTCTCAATTTATAGATTTTTATGAAGAGGGCAAAGAAGGGTAGTAATGATGAGGAATTCACCAGGACTTTCATGCATAGTAAGCTTGAGTTCAATCACTGAGCTACATTCCAACTCCTAGAACTCGAAGCATTTTTATCAAGGGAGGAAAAGAGAGCAAGTGTAAAACTTCTCTTGTCTGGAATGAGGTAGTTAGGAGTGTTAGTGGTCACATTTGTACCTTCTTTATACCAGGTAAACATCTAATCGATCTCATACAAGATTGTTCTCCATTGACTTCTGCTCACTTTGGCCCCTCAAACAAATTGTCTAATGCTTGCCACCCTCAGGATTATCTTTGGTCAATCTGACCACTGGAGTGTTGGGTCTATGCTGAAGCTAGCTTCACTCATCTATCTAAGCTGCTCATATTCCTGAGAGGAGTAAACTGGGCATCACTTAGCCACAAAGCCACAGCCTTCACCAGTCACTTGTCTCCATGATCTCTTTCCACATGATTCCCAGTGGTAGATCCAGACTTCTGGAGCTGATTCTCTGCAGAGCCCTCAGGCTTTCCACTGGATATATAGCTCTACTATGGCAACCTAACCCACTCAAGGGTCCCTGCCAATCCCTGATGTCCACATTGCTGTGCACATCATCCACTGACAGCCTGAAATGTACAGTTCACAAACCTGATAAGACTGATATATAAATTGAACCACCGTTTTGAATATATTCTCATTCATCCTCCCTAGCCTTTTCCTTCTCCCTCTTACTTTCTCTCTCTATGTTAGATGGATCCGTACTTTCGAAGAAACATTTTAGATGAATTAGAGATGACCTTTTCAAAAATACAAAATTATTGCTTTAGAACAAAGTCACAATTAATATAGAACATCTGGAGAATACATATGGTCTTTAAATAAAATGCTTATTATAATGCTGATTTATAATCACCTATAAGAATAATAGGTTATTCTAGTTTTAGTATAAACATTCAGACATAACTACCTTCACTGATCTGTATATTTTGTTCAAGTGCTTTCTCTTTAGAGTATTTATTCAACAGAAATACTATTACATATAATTTTAGTCCAGCTCTTGGTACATCAGTGCTTTCCCACAACATTCTAATGATATTATCTAATCATAATAAATATTTTCAATAGTTGTAAATAATTGTATTAAGTAGGTTCATTACCATATACTTATGCTTGGAAGTATAGGGTATTTCCAAACTCTGTTGTTATAAAGTACACTAAAGTTTTTAATCTTGGTATATATAAATACTTGCATTAATAGTTATCTCTCAGAATAAATACAGAGTGATAAAACTTCTGAGGCAGACACAGAAACATTTTCATGTCGCCAAACTGATTTAAAAAAGAATTCCACTGACCACTCCAAATATGTGGTCTGAGAGGACATGCTTCATGAGTGCTATTTATTTCATTTTGCTGTAAGAAATGTATTTCTCTGATCACTAGGAAGGGTGCCATTGTGTGTGTGTGTGTGTGTGCTTACTACTGACAATTTTAAGGTAATGGTCATTTTATTTTTATCCAGTTTTGGGTTAAATCATAGTGTTCACATCTGATTAATATGTATATATCTTTAACAAAAATAAATTTATTTAATAATGGAAAAAATTCTCCACTTGCTTTTTATCTCGAGTTTGGAATATTATTTTGCATAAATAAAATTTAAATTTCTTCTTTTTCCAGGTAGTTTTAGCTATTCTAGTTCCTTTGCTTTTCCATATGGATTTTATAATAATCTTTTTCTTGGGGGGTACAGTCGTGGGGTCTGAACTCTGTGCCTGGGTGCTGTACCTCAGCTCTTCAGCTCAAGGCTAACGCTCTACCACTTGAGCCACAACACCACTTCCGGCTTTTCTCTGCTTATGTGGTGCTGAGGAATCAAACCCAGGGCCTCATGCATGCAAAGCAAGCACTCTACCACTGAGCCAACTTCCCAGCCCTAATAATCTTTTCTATACTTATAGAAATCTTTGCTGGAATTCTGATAGGATTATTTTAAATCTGTATATTAATTTGGAGAGAAATGGCATGTTTATTATGTGAGTCTTCTAATTGGTGAGTATGGATGTATCACCAGATCTTCTTTTATTTCTTTCATCAGCATTTTGAAATATTTAGTGCTAAAATTCTGGGCATATTTTATTAAGCTTAGCTCAAAGTTTCATTTTCTTTGGAATAACTGTAAGTTGTTCTTTCTTCATATATTTGTTGTCATCATATAGAAAAAAGATTGTGTTTTTGTGTTCATCTTACATTCTGTGATCTTCATAAACTGTAGTAATATAATTCTTAAGGTTTTTATATAGAAAGTAATGTCATCTTCAAATAAGAACAATTTCATTTCTCCCTTTCAACATATGGTTTGATTTTCTTTTCTTGTGGTAGTGCAACAGCTAGAATTTCTGGTAGTATCTTGAGTATGATTCTTACCTTGTTCCTGATTTAGGGAGAAAGAATTGAGTCTTTCACTGTTAAGCATGATGTTATGGGTAGCTTCCTTATTAGATCCCCTTTCTCAAGTGGAAGTATTTTTTTCTTGCTGAGACTTATAATGAAATATGTAGATTATTTTTTGTCAGTTGTGGGGCTTAAACTCAGAACCTAGGTGCTGTCTCTCAGCTCTTTTGCTCTAGGCTAGAGCTCTACCACTTTGAGCCACAATTCCACTTCAATAGTCTGGTGGTTAATTGGAGATAAGCCAGCCCCAGCTGGCTTTGAACCATGATCTTCAGATCTCAGCCTCCTGAGTATCTAGGAATACAGGTGTGAGCCACCAGTGCCTGGTATAGAGAATTTTGTCAAAAGAATTTTCCAAATCAGTTAATAATTTTATCTGATATTTTTCATTAGTGTGTTGGTATGGTGAATTAAATATGATTTATCATTTAGTCTTTTACATATGGAATAATTTCCACAGTGTATTCATCCAGATTTTTGTGTCTAATCTCATAAACAATATAGGTACATAGTTTTCTTTTGTACTTTTTCTCTAGTTCTGTTACCAAGATAATATTTGCCTCATACTGTATATTTGGATATTTCTGTTCTCTTTTATTTTCTGGAAAAGATAATGTATAATTGACATTATTGTTTTTTCTTTAAATGTTTGGTAGAGTTCTTCAACAAGACTGTTTGGGCCAGGACATTCTTTATAAAGGAGTTTTAAAATCTCAATTTCTTCTTTTTTTTATTGTGAAAGTACCGTACAGAGGGGTTAAAATTACATGGGCAAGGTAATGAGTATATTTCTTATCAAGCATTGTTGCCTCCTCCTTTGTTTTCCCTTCCCATCCCTTTCAATCCCCTCTCCCCCCTCCAAAGTTGTAAAGTTTGTTTTCGACATAACCACATGTACATCTCATTGTTGCAATGGGTCCACCTGTATCCCTATTTAAACAATTTGTTTTTTCCCTTCCCCTCCACAAATTATACCAACATCAAATACAGTGAAAGCAGGGGTTATACCGTGGGGGAGGGACATACAAAGCAACAAAGAAATATCTTATAAATATGTTAGAAACAATCGCAAGAAAGAAAAAAGATTTGAGTCCTTATCTTGGGGTTCATTTCACCTAACATCTGGCCGTTTCTGCTAGTTATTGCAAATAAGGGAAACCATGAGCCCTATGTTTCTTTGGGCCTGGCTTACTTCACTTAATATAATTTTTCCAAGTCTTTCCATTTCCTAACAAATGGGGCAATGTCATTCTTTCTGATGGAGGCATAGAACTCCATTGTGTATATATACCTCATTTTCTTGATCCATTCATCTACTGAGGGGCATCTGGGTTGGTTCCATATCTTAGCTATGGTAAATAATGCTGCAGTAAACATAGTTGTGCTGGTAGCTTTAGTATGGTCTTGTTTGTGATCATTTGGGTAAATGCCCAAAAGCAGGATTGCTGGGTCATAGGGGAGCTCTATGTGGAGTCTCTTTAAGATTATTTGCTTCATCTTGATTGAGTTTTAATACTTTGAATCTTTGGAAGAATTCATCAAGTTGCTCCAAGTTGTTAAATTTACTCATGTAAATTGTAGTGTTCCCTCCAATGCCTATGATATCTGTAATGATATCTTTCTATCATTCCTGATCTTGGAGACCTTATTTTCTCTATTTTTATTTATTCTATTTTATGATACTAAAAATTTAACAATTTTGTACTATTTTAAATGAGCCAGATTTTCATTAATTTTTACTATTATCCTTTTATGTATTGCTTTTTGCCTTTTATTATTTCTTTACTTTTTCTTGAATTGGGTTTATTTTACTTTTCCTAATTTCTTGAAGGAGCAAGTTAGCTTACTAATTCAAGGCCTCTCTGCTTATGTAAGTTTTTGATGCCATATATTTCCCACTCAACAATGTTTTAACTGGACTCCACATATTTTGTTCTGTTAATATTTTTCTCTTAATTCATTTCCATATGTTTCAAAAATTGTTTTCTTCGAGACATATTCTTAAACACATAGATTATTTAGAGATACCTCATTTTTGAGGCTCTGTTGTTGAGCACATGCATATTATCCATATATTCAGTCTTTTAGGACCATGGAATTCCTTTCTTGTCTTGGCAATTTTTTTTGAGGCAACGTTTGTCTTATCATCTCTCTAAATTGTTTTAATTAATGCTTACATAGAATATACGTTTTCATCCTTTTACTTTCAACCTAACTATGTTATTGAATTTGAGATGTGGTTTTGTAAACGACATACAGTTGAATAATTTTTTAGGTCTTTCCTACCAATCTCAGCCTTTTTAGTAGTGCATTTAGACCATTTACATTTAAGACAACCAATATGTTAGAGTCTACATCTGCTATTTTATGATATGCTTCTATCATTGTTTCCTCTGTTTCTCACTCTTCCATTTCTCTCTTCTTGCCTTCATGTAGTCTACTTTAACTTTTTGAGGAGTCCATCTGAATTAGTAATAAAGTTTCTGGCTATATCTCTTCATACCTCCTTCTTAATGTTTTCTCTTGGTATTACAACATAGATGTAGAAATCTATTAGTGCCAAAATTTTGCCATTTCAAGTAAAGCATAGAAAACTTTCTTTTAGGTTCATTGAATCCCATTGCTTTAAAATACTCCTGTCTTACAAGTATAAAATAGGGGACTATTTGGCTGTGGAAGGGGGAAGGCAAAAGGAGAGGATAAAAAAGGGAAAATATGATTGAATTAATTCTTACAAATAAATAAAGCATAGAAAAATGAAGCCTGATAAATCATTTTAAAAGGAGGATAAGGAATAGAAAAATAACAGAGGGTAGATTTGATCAAAGTACATTATATGTGTATGTGGAAATATCAAAATGGAATTCTCTTGTATAATTAATATATGCAAATAAAAGCAATTTTATAATAAAATCATTGTCATGAATAGCACGTAGTATTATTACTTATATTTTCATCATCAAATACCATTTATAGGAACCTGTAAGAAGGATAGACTATCATATAAGTCCACATTTTTTCTCTTTCTGTTTTTTTTTAATTTAAATTTAATTTTTATTGTGAACATTCTGTACAGAGGGGTTACAATTACATGGGCAGGATAATGCGTACATTTCTTATCAAGCATTGCAGCCTCCTCCTTTGTTTACCCTTCACATCCCTTCCCAGCCTCCCCCCCCTCACCCAATCCTCCCCCCCCCCAACGTTGTAAAGCTCGTTTTTTGACATGACAACTTGTGCTTCTCATTGTTGCAACAGGTCCACCTGTATCCTTAAACGACTTGTTTTTCCCCATCTCCTCCACAAGTTATACCGACATCAAATATAGTGAAAGCAGGGGTTTTACTGTGGGGGAGGGACATACAAAGCAACAAAGAGATAATCTTATAAATGCGTTTTTTTCTTTCATGCATTTGTTTCTGGTTGTTTTTTTGTGTGTGTGTTCTAAGTTTCCTTCTTTTAGAACTTCCTTGCTGTTTGAAGGATTTCTTTGAGCCAATATTTAAGTATAGCTCAAATAGCAACAAATTCTCTCAGCTTTCCTGAATTTGCAGGAAATTTCTTTTTCATTCCTGAGGAATTTTCTATGTTGATAGTTCTTTCTCAATTTGTTTTTCAAAGTTGGCCTTCATGATTTCACATGTGAAATTCATTGTCCTGCGAATTGGTGTTACTTGATGCAGAATACATCAATTTTTTCCTCTGGCTATTTTCAAGGTCTCATCTTTGCCTTTAGTTGTCAGGAATTTAACATAGCTAAACATGACTTTGAACTAGCTTTGAACTAGCTCAGTTTCTTGAATCTACGCATTTGCTTTTGTTAAATGTGGCGTATTTTCAGTTACAGTATTCTTCTAGCTCTCTTTTTGGAAATCTGATGATGAATATTGCATCATTCTTAGGGTTGCATAGGTCTCTGGATATGTTCATTTGTTTTCCAATCCGTTTTTTTCTATTCCTCAAAATGAGTGAAATTTTATTTGTCGTCAAGATCACTGATTCTATCTATGGATCTATTTACTTTATTATCAAGTGTAATCAATGAGTTTAAAACTTTTGGTACTATATTTTCAGCTCTAAGACTTCTACTTAATACTTTTTACAACTTGTAGCTCTTCGGAGATTTTCTTTTTTCATTTATTTCAAAAGAAATAGCTATAGCTTATTGAAGCATTTAAATTATGGTCACTTTAAACCCCTTGTCAGATAATTCCAGCATCTGATTCCTCTTTCTGTTGACACCAAGTTGTGATTTCTTAGCTCTTGATAGGATGGGAAATTTTCAATTATATTGTGGACGTCTTAGTTATTATGTTAGGACTCTAGGTACTACTTAAATACCTTATTTTAGCAGACAATCGTTCTGTTTAGGTTTGGCACACTGGTCCTAATTGACTTTAGTGAACTATAGTTTCAATAACAGTTTAATTCTCCAAGCCTTTGCAGTGCCTGCTGGTGTGCTTGGTTTGGAGATGCTGGGGCTCCCACTGGTTTCTAGGGGCAGAACTACCTGGGATCTCAAGGTGGAGAAAGGGAGTCTTTGATTCATAAGGCTCGAGAATATTTTCTGAGCCAGAAAGATTGCCATATACAGAAGAATATTCATTGCTCATGCCAGCCCTGCCATTCTGTGTTCCTCAGCAAGAGGTGAGTGTCCCAGGTCTAGCATGGGAAGAGAGAACTTGCCTAATTTGATTGGTTTTAGTGAGGCTCCTGCTCCCTCCCCTTTCCAGCATGGTAGGCTCACCTGGCATTGTCAGAAGGGCTATTTCATGTGGTAGAGAAATGAGCCTACCTAGGTGGCCTTGGGTTGCCATAATGAAGGTCTTCTAACGCCAAGCCTGAATGGCTTTCTTCAGTTTGGGAGAGTAGATATAAGATACTCCACTACTGTGTTGCTCCATTTGTCCCAAGATCTTAAACTTAAACCTTCACTCTACCTCCTTTCTGAGTGCTCTTTCATTACCTCCCCCACTCTGGGGCTCATGGATATGTTTAGCAGGAAGGAAGAGAGAGTAATGGGTCTAAGTCATCTTATCCAAAGTGATTACTAAAATTATATGATTGATACTAAAATAATTAGGACACAGAAAGGGCATCTTTAAAAAAATCCCTTCTGGGTGTCAATCATATTAGCTATGGCATTGAGTGTAGGTAAAGAAGAGATTAGAAAGATTGAACATTTGAAGCCAAGGGAACAAAGAGTGCTAAAAGGTGACAAGGGCTATTATTGCACGTGTTTATGGAGTGATTGGGGTTGCTTGTCCTAAATTTGCTTGGGCATTTGGCTACAGGATAGTTATAGACTTCAGGATGATGACATTCCAAGATCATGGTAATAGAATACTGGCTCCCAGGGCATGGCTTTCAAATTCTAAACACAGCATTTGCTGGACGATATAAGACAATAGTAAAGTAAATCTTTTGCCTATGTGACATATAACCAAAGAGTTTCAATAGAAACAAATGTTTCCTATATTTGATTAGTATTAAATGCCTCTTATTAATTGACTCTTTCTCATGCTGCTTGAAGGGCAATTAATTAATGTTCAAGAATTCATCTTGAGATGATAATTACCAGTGGAGTGTTTACTCTTACAGGGAAAACAGTAAGTTATTGGCATCTCGATAATTTTGTGACGTATTAGTGAAACCTCCCTTTAAGATTCTTACTTCTAGAATTTATCCATAACAATTTTATAAGTCAAATTTCCCTACCTTTTATTCACCCAAGTGAATGGGTGTAATGCATGTAAGCTAAATATTTGTTCTCAGTAGTATGTACAGGATTTCAGAGAAAAGCTAATGACTTGCTAGTTCAGCATGTTTGTACAATGGATTAAGAATCCTTTACAAGCTCAGGACAAGAGAGCTTTCCCTATCTCCCTTTCCCCACAAAAAATGCCCTGTAGAGAAACTACCTTCAAATATTGCCAAACCGCAGATAACTTTTTAAATGAAAATTATATCTATTCAGCTATCCAATATAAAAAGTCCATGTATTTTGACAACTGGCCTGTGATTAATTACTATATTGAACCTCAGGAAACACTTGCTGGAGATAAAGTAGCTTTGAAAAGCTGATGATTACTTTCACAATGTTGAGATGCCATCTCTACTATCCCACCCCCAAATTCCTTCAACACCTTAAATGACTTCCCAGCTTCCTAAAAATGTGAACCAAATTTCCAAAGTTATCTGTCTTTAAGTAAGCTAATACTTCTGCCTGAATTGTAACTGGTTCCAAAAGATGAGGAGTCTCAGGGGTTTTTTTTCCTGCATGTCTCATAGTATTCATGGTAAAAAAGTAATGATGCTTTTTTGTAAGCTGAGTCCCCACATTGCAGCTGAGCTAGTAAATCATGATTGTATGTAGAGGTGAGATGGCATAGATTTGGGTAGGAGTGATCAGAGTTGTAAATTACAGGTGCAAAAATTAGTCTGTTAGGACAAAGTTCAGTCAACTTGAAACTGAAGGGCCAAGTCCACAAAATATCATTCAAATGATGTACAGAGAATTCACTACAGAGAGCAAAGCATTCATTACAAGGCACGCTCTCCCATCTGTAATTCTGCAACTCAAGGGAACAGGAGGTAAGTCTGTTATTGCAAATCTGCTTCAAAAGAACACTATCATTATTAGTCCCCCTCCTTATTTATCCTTCAAGTGATTGCTCTTGAATTTTCCTCTTCATAAATACTGTCCTATTGTGAAGAGGACAACCTAGAAAAGCTATTGTCACTGGGCACTGGTGACTCACACCGGTAATCCTAGCTACTCAGGAGGCTGAAATTTGATGATCACGATTTGAGCCCAACCCAGGCTGAAAAGCCTATGAGACTTTTAACCACCAAAAAAGCTAGAAGTGGAGCTGTAGCTCAAGTGACAGAACACCAGCCTTGAAAAAAAAAGCCAAGTGAGAGCGGAAGGCCCAGAGCTCAGTTCCCATTACCAGCACACACAACCAAGAAAAAAAAATCTTTTGTTATTTTATCTGCAGTGCAGCCCTTATGCAGGTGCCAAAGTAAAGGAGAGAAATGATTTGATACAATTTGAATCATTTGCTTATTTGATAGTTAAAAAAAACTAAATGTTTCTCTGGGGACATAAATGAGATAAAATAAATCCAAACTTCCTGGTTTTTTAATTCCAGTTGCTTAGTCAGAGTCTCTAGCTTTTTGGAAAAGTTCTCCTTCTTCCAAACAAGGATTCCTAGATGTCCCTGGAAGGACTTCACAGGGATGGCAGCTACAGACCCCACACATCTACCATGATCACAATTTCCTTCTACCCTGCAAATCTGTCCTTGTTAGTGTCATCTGTTTGAGGTGAAGTAAGGGCCTCTGCCCAGTGAGTGCTGTTGCTGATGGTGAGAATTCCAGCTTCCCCACGTTCACTCTCTTGCCATGCCCTCTAAATAGTCCATGATGCAATAGCAAAGAGACGTTCTGTTTTGGGCAGCCATCCAGAGAATGTCTCTCTTTTCCACTATGTGATACATTTGTGTCACCTGTGATCCAAAGCAAAAAAAAAAAAAAATCCACTCGTATTCAGTGTGACCAGAGTATCTCTTAAAATGACTCCTTCCACTTCAAATCTCATTATTTTTCTTCACTGAGGATCAAAACTGTGCTTGAATCCAGTAAAGAACATTTCGAATGTCTCTAGTGTTGTTTTTCATGTCCACATTTCAGGCATATTAATCCTCTTTCTCTCAACAAGACACCGAACTAATAAACTAAAAAACTCATGGATATCAAGTCATGGAATACTTCCCAACCTACTGTACCCCTCTACCCCACCCCCCAGAGGTAAGTGATACCCATAGCTAGTCCATTCTGTATTGGCCTCAATTCTCCATTTGACTGGCTACTTAGACAGGGCATTATATGCTCTAGAGCTATAGTCTCCAAAGTGAAATGGTCAGACTTGAGAGGTTATAATCATTGGGTGTTAGAATGAATAAGATTAGATACATACATATGTGCATATGTACATACGTATATACATACAGTTTTTCTGCTGCTTAATATACCAGTACCCTCTTTCTGTCTGTACATGAGGGCTGTATAGATTCTATGGGTTTGGAGGAGTCCTGGGGAAGGAGGGAACATTTTACAAGGGAACAACTGAGAATGGAACTCTCTTGTGATTGCATTTGCAGCAAATTTCAAAGTCTCACAGTTTATATTTTCCAGACCAGATACAATTTCAAACTTATGTTACCCATTTGTGATGAGTAGCCCTCTTAAAATAGGTACAGAACTTTAAATATCTCTGCGAAAGGAACCATGGGTCAACATACTACATTAATGCAAACATACCAAACCAGAAAACAATGATAGTCCCGAAACTTCTCCTATGCTAGTAGGAGACGACCAGCATGAGCCATGTCACATAAAACAATGATATTCAAATTGGATTAATGAAAAAAGGAAAATATACTATGTGCAATTATTTCATTTGGGATGTTAACCTGGGAAGTACCATGTAGGGGTAGAGAAGTGACATACAAATGGAAGAAAGCCAACAAAGGGAATGAATGGTGATGAGCATATTACTACTTTGCTGCTTCCAAGATTCTATCCTGCTTAGGACTCTCAGAGAGACTGTGTGAAAGCAATTTCTCCCATCCTATGCCATATATATGTGATATTCAGTGTTTGGTCCCTAGAATTACAGTCCTCTTGAGTGTATATTGATTACACCTGAACAATTAGAAAATGTGTTCCTATAGGCAAGCCTGGAAACAGAGTCTTACACTGGAACCTCCTACAGATGACCTCTAAGACTGAGCTCTGCCACTGTCTGGCAGTATAGACATCCTCTCTGCAACTACATATTGTTTCCTATGCTATTAGACAATAATAGTCAAAGCTGAGCACCAATGGCCCATGCCTGCAATAATAGCTACTTGGGAGGCTGAGAATAGGAGGATCACAACTCAAGACTAGCCTGGGCAGAAAAGTTCACAAGACCCCTTCTCAATGAAGAGCTGAATAACAGCCCAGGTACACTTCAAGAAAATGTAAGATCCTGCCTCACAAACAACTACTCTAAAATGAGGATAGAGGCATGGCTTAGCATGAAAGTATTCACCTATCAATGATAAGGTCCTGAGTTCAAAATTCTAATACTGCCAGAAGAGAGACCATGATGGTAGAGCTAGGCCTGGTGGCACTATCCTGTAATACAAGCACTTGGAATGCTGAAATAGGAGGATCTCAATTTTAAGGCCAATCTGGGCTATTTAGCAAGATTGTCTCAAAAAGAAAGAGGAAGAGAAGGAAGAGGAGGAGGAGGAAGAGAAGGAGGAGGAGGAGGAAAGAGGAGGAGGAGGAGCAGGAAGAGGAGAATTGACATGTTAATTTGAATCCTGCTTGTAAACTACTTAAAGCTAACAAAATATTTTAATTGGAAATATCTTTAAGATATTAATAAATAACTACTATTCATCTCATTTTACTCATTCTTTCAAAATACATTTTGTGTATCTGCTTCATTATGCACAGATACATTAGAGCAATATAACACAGATATAATTTACAAGATACATTTTTGCCAAACTATTTTTGGCCAAAATATATTTACTGAAATAGCTCCTTGGATCCAAAAAGCTTTGGGGTTCAATCCTTTGAACTGGAATCTCAAAATGATTTGTAAGAGCTACTAACATATCCTGTTGAAACACCCAAGCCATAGAGTGGTATGCAAAGGATCCTCTCCCTATGCTTTCACAGGACTTCTAGCTATCAGGTTGCTTCTTAACTTCTTTTGGGGAGTCACAGCATTTAAGAGCAGGTTTCAAGGCTGAACATGGTAACTCATATCTGTAATTCCATGTATTCAAGAAACAGAGATTGGAGGATCATGGTTCATGGCAAGTCCAGACTTAAGTTAATGAGACCCTACTTCAAAAACAAGTAGAAATCTGGACACAATGGATCATGTCTGAAATCCTAACTTTCTTGGGAGACTGAGATCATGGGTATTATTGTTCAAATACAGCCGAGGGAAACATTTCTTGAGACTATCTTCACCTCTCAATCAATAACTGAGTGTAGTAGTGTGTACCTGGTATCCAGCTATGCAGAAAACTGAGATGAAGAAGAACATAGTTCCAGGCTAGCCTGGGGGAAAAAAAACATTTATAAGCCTCTATCTCGAGCTGGGCATGGTGGCTCACACCTGTAATCCTAGCTACTCAGGAGGCTGAGATCTGAGGATTGCAGTTCAAAGCAAGCCCAGGCAGGAAAGGCTATGAGATTCTTATCTCCAATAAACCACTGAGAAAACTGTAAATGGTGCTGTGGGTCAAGTGGTAGAGTGCAAGCCTTGAGCTAAAGAGCTCAGGGACAGCACCCAGGTCCAGAGTTCAAGTCCCACAACCAGAAAAAAAGACTATCTCAATGGAAGATACTGGGCATTGTGACATATATCTGTCATCTAAGCTACAGCAAGAAACATAGAATGGGAATATCATGGTCCAGGAATGTGCTCTGTGGAAAAATGATACCCTGTCTTAAAATAACTAGTACAGAAAAGGGCTGGAGATGGGCTCAGCATTATAATATTAGCCTACCAAGTGCAAGGTTCCGAGTTAAAATGCCCCCCACCCACAGAGAGAGAGAGAGAGAGAGAGAGAGAGAGAGAGAGAGAGGCTATTTGGGAAATGTAAATATAATGATCTAGTCAAAAGCACTAGACCATATCTGAAAAACAAACTAAAATCAAAAGGACTGGAGCATGGCTTGCATAGATAGAGTGATAGAGTACTTGCCTAACAAGCACAAGGCTCTGAGTTTGATCAAAGTACATTATATACATATGGGTATGTTGAAATGAAACCCTTGGTAGAACTAGATGATGCTAATAAAAAAAAAGTGCACAAAAAAAAAAACGAAGGAAGAAAAGTAGGTTTTTTTATACATGACATTGTCACAATATGAGGTTCATAGGATGCAGGGAAAGGAAGAAATGCTAAAAGGAGATGATACTGAGATAATGAGGGGAGACAGTCTCCATTCGAGGTCCTCACTTTAAGTGGATTCAAAAAGGGTAAGTTTTCTCTAATGGAGCCAGTAAAGTTTGCTATATCAAGATTTCCTGGGACCTGCCTTAGTTATTGATATGTCAGTGCTCTGTATTCATTTTTTACAGTGTATCTAGAATACTGAACATCAAGAAATGCCAGAAGGATTAGGACTATGAGCCATCACTTCTGGTGTGTTTCTGCCATGGGAACTATAGGACAAGTTTTGGGTGGTTGTGTCTTTCTTGCAGACTTCAAAACTAGGAGGAAGACACTACTAAAATACGTAAACTCTGAGCAGCCACTTAACAACAGCCAAAGAACTGCTGACTTTCTACCTGTGCTAGGCCTAATGGTGGCTTAGGAAGAGGAGGAGAGGAAGGGGAGGGATGTGAGAGAAAGAAGGGAGGGGGAAAGGGAAATAAGAAAAGAAGGAAATAAGGAATGGTTAGAGGGGGATGGAGAGGAGAAAAGAAGGAAATCAAGAAGAAAGAAGAGAAAGAAAGGGTAGAAATTTTCTTTGGTTTCCTTATAAGGTAGCTTTCCACAACAAGGCTGCCTATAGTAAGTAATTGCCAAATGAGGGAAGGAAACCTGGAAGCCTGTCAAGAGCTTAAACAGAAGCTGTGATGATCAGGAAAGCATCCAAGAAGAGGAAATATCCATGACTAAAGGGTTCTCAAAAGTAGAGGACTGTTAAATCAGATTAGGGGTTCCCAACACCAGACATTCTGAGTCAGCAGATTGGGGGGAGGGTGCTATTCATGCTGGTGGCCTGGAGATCAGACTTAGAAGAACCAGTTCCCCGATTGATATGTTAAAGGGAGAGAGCTGTCAACAGTTGACATGAGGAAGATGTTAAGAGAAATAACACAGGAGAAAGAGGATGCTATAGTGATGGGATTATGTAACAGAAGAATGGGAGCTACAAATGTAAAGGATTTTGCACTGTATCTCACGGGCAAATGGGAGTCATTGAGTGTGTGTGAGTGAAGAGATGGCAAAATGGAAAAACTATACTTTAAGACTATTTAAACCATCAGCAATATAGTCCATGCCGGGGTACAGGGCAGGGGAAGAGAAGGATGCAGAAAGGACAATTTGTTTCAGTTGTTTAAAATTCTATTTTTATTCTATTCTTTCCAGACCGAGGTGAGGGGAGAAATGTATCTTGAGAGGTTATATTTTGGTGAGAAGCAGGGACCAGCCTTCCTCTCAGGAAAGAAGACAGAGGCAAACACATGGAGTCTGTGCTTTAGACTGCTCTTATTCAAGTTTTCCTAAAAAGTGACAGCATGGAAAGCCTCAAGTCTGCTCAGAGTCGGTGCCAGTTTGATGGGAGAATCTGCAAATTTTCAGACAGTAAGTTGATCCTTGATGGCCTTCAACCCAGGAGTGAGGAATTTTCTGTTTATAGTTTTGACCCAGAAAGGATCCAAATTTGCCCCACCCTGGAAGTACATCATTAAGGGGGAATTTTCAATGTTTAAAAATGGTTTATAATAAGATCACATTGGATTTTCTTCTTTTTCTCTCCTCTGTGAAGATGAATGCAATCTGTTTGAAATGGATTCAACATCAAGCAAAAGAATTTTGCTGTAAGGACAAACACACACACACACACACACACATCATTGAGCATATAGGCCAGAGTTTTTGCTCTAAAAGAGTTGCTTAGGCATATTTCTGTGTAAAGCAAAATCAACATGGATGAACTTGAAAATAATTTGTGAGATCCTTTGATAAAGAAGATGAAAGAAGAGATGAGCCAGGCACTGGTGGCTCATGTTTGTAATCCTAGAAAATTAAGAAGATGAGATCTGAGGATTACAATTCAAAGCCAGCCCAGTCTGTAAGACTCTTTACCCAAATACCTGAAGAACTGTGGCTCACGTAATAAAGCATCAGCCTCAAATTTAAAACTAAGGGACAGTGTCCAGACCATCAGTTCAACCTCCAATTATGGGCACAAAACAGAAAGATGAAGGATAAGGCTGAAGACTTGGGAAAAAGTCCAAAGAACTTCTTTAGATGACCCATATTCTTATGTGACATTGATGTAGCTATCTACAAGGCACCAACATTGCCACTGGCTCTGCCTGAAGGAGCCTAGAGCCAACCTAGGGGTAGATGCTATCTGGCATCTTCAAATCTCCCTGAATCTTTATTCTGTTCTGTTCCACCTCACTAGACAAGCCGTCTTCCCCTCTGTGGTTCCCCCTTCCCCAGTTCCTTTCCTTCCTTCTTCTTTACCAGCTTCCTATGGGTTGAATAATAGTTTAGTACAAGTTCATTTTTTTCCAAAATGTTTTGCAATAAGATCTTATTGCTTTTGTTCTCTGTGGCTAGATGGGTAAGAGTCTGTATGACTGGCCCAATTCTGGAGGCAGGAAAAATAGAGCTAATAGATCAAGTGAATTGTCAAGGATGAAAGGAATAAGATTAGCACTCGTCACTTTTTACCCTGGCAACTGAAATAAATACAAGAACTGAATTGTAGTAATTATTTTGGAAAGAATTGGAAAACATCATTCTTTGTGATTCTCTTGTAATGGATGTGGTAACAGAGAAGATGGCTCTTGCCAGTTTTTAATTCAATGGAGGTTTGGAACATATTTCTAATTTCTCTTACCACATCCCCAGTTTTCTCATGCATAAAATAAGAGCTAATACAATAATTAGTATCTGTCTTATAGGGTCATTGGAAGGATTAAATGATTTAAAGTATATCAAGTACTTGGAAGAGTACATGACATCTAATAAGCACTTGATAAATTTATGATGATGATTATAGTGACAATAATTTGTTTTTAAAGTGACAACTTCAGTATTCAACTATTCATATATATATATATATATATATATATATATATATCAACAACATCTAGATGAAAAGGAATCATACCTCCTGAAAAATCTTATTAGAATGACAAAATAATGGGTGGAGTCTGAGTGAATGCTTAGTCATCTGCTGTCCCAGAACACTTTGGAAATGAAATCCTCCATTTGAGGTTATTTGTACTACAGCTGGCTATGCTTCTAAGGAAATGAAACCCACACTGCACAGATACCATTCCTGTTCCTATTGACATGTACCCTGTTGTTAGCAGAAGTCATTTTTCTTCCACAAACAAGCCAATAATATACCTGGTCAGGCCTTGTGAGACTCAAACTTACCTGTGACTGCTAAGGTGAGGTGTAGAAAGGACAATATTAAAGAGTGTAAATTTACTTTAGTTGTGTAAATTTATTGCATTGTAACTTGTCATATCTGTGTCACCCTTCAACTTTAAGCCCCTCTGTCTTGTCTCCCCTTCTATGCTCTTAACTAATGATGTCCTTCCTTGCGCTATTTTTCACCAGGCTTGCTCTTCTTATCCTTCTCAGTCCTTCCATGATGTCCCCTGGAACTCCCCCACCTCCTCCCCCAGCAAGCTCTATGCCTTCTCACTCAATCATCCAGAATCCACTTAAATATGGAGCTTCACTTCCTAGAGACCTCTCAGGCAGATGGTATTTATTCTACCAGGTTTCATAAAGATTACCATCACAATTCATTTGTCCACATTCCAAAGTGTAGTTCTTCCACATTTATATAAAAATCCCTGGACTTCTTTTTTCAAGAAGATGGAATACACATACTTTTCTATATCTCCATGTTAAAAAAAAACAACTGAAGACCATAAGTATGATGTATAAAACAAACACAGAATATTCTGAAATGGGGAGAGAAGAAGGGAGATCAACTTTGCTTCTTGTGGCTCAGGAGCTGAAGAACAACAAGTGACTTCTGTGCATTTTCTTTCTGTTCTGTGAATCCCAGACTTGGTCCTGAGGAAGCTGGTAATTTGGTAACACTAACAGGAGTGGACAAGAAAATAAACTTTAAAAAAAGCTAGCTTTCTCTAGCCAAAGTAATGGGAAAATGTCTAACAAGAAAGAACTTTTAGGAAGTGGCACTGTGTCTCAAAGTGGTAGAGCACTGGCCTTGGGAAACAAAAAGGGGGGGGGGGGGGAGCGCAGGACAGTGCTCAGGCCCTGAGTTCAATCCCTACAACTGACAAAAAGAAACGAAAAAGAAAGTACTGTCACAAAATAACCACTCTACTCCAGCCAAATATTACAGGAACAACCATGGCCCGTTCTCTCCCCCAGAAACACCAGAAAAGGACAAGAGAAGAGTCTATATTTCTACCATGCACAGCTATGAGAGGGACCCTATCTCACCAGGGTAGTGTCAGGAGGCTTTCATCACTGCTGGATAGTAAAAAACACACTTGCCATGGGAATCCTGGATTCTTACTCCCACTAGGGTGCTGTCAAAGGAGGCTTACTAGAGAATTAGAACTTTCACCAGCACCCAGCGATAATGAGGCCTCTATCTCAGGATGCTGGAGGCTACCTGAAGAATTGGAACTCCTTTCAGACAACAATAGAGCCTTAATGAGGAACTTGGACTTCTGTGTTTGCCTTCTAGGGACAGGTAGTCCTCCAACTTGCCCTGATCAAAACAATATCAGAAAAAGTGAGCGAAAGCAGGTTTAAATAAGATCCAGTGTGTCACAGTATAAAGTGTCTGTTTCAACTTAAAAATCACTTATCATACAAAGAAAAAGCACACAAAGGAAAACCTCAACTTAAATGAAGAAGAAAATCAATAGATTTTAACACTGAGAGGGCAGAGGTGTTAGGGTTATATGACAAAGAGTTAAAAGCAGCTATCATAGAAGTACTTCAATAAGCAATTACAAATATAACTGAAACAAATGAAAAAGAAATTCTTAGCAAAAAGAAAAAAAAGGAGCAAGAGAGCTGGGTGCTGATGGCTCACGCTTATAAGCCTTACTATTCAGGAAGTTGAGATCTGAGAATTGTGGTTTGAGGCCAGCTCCAGCAGACAAAGCCATGGAGCCAATTAACCAGCAAAAAAAACCCTTGAAGTAAAGGTGTGGCTCAAATAGTACAGCACCAGTCATAAGTGAAAAATACAAGCAAAAGTGGTAGACCTGGAGTTAGAGTACTAGCACAAAAGAAAAAGAAAAAGAAAGAGGGGACATGAAGAAGAAATAACCAGGTGCCAAAGGCTCACACCTGTAATCCTAATCTAATCAGGAGCTTTAGATCTAAGAATCTCAGTTAGAAGCCAGCCCAGGCAGGCAAGTCCACAAGACTCTTATCTCCAACTAATCAGCAAAAAGCCAGAAGTGACTCCAGTGGTTGATAGCCTTTAGCACAAAAGCTCAGAGACAGTGCCCAGGCCCTGATTTCAAGCCCTAGGACTAGCACAAAAAAAAGGAGGAGGAAACTATGGACTTGAAAATATAATAAATTAATAAAAGTAATAGATGGATATAATACAAAATTGAGATGGAAGAGCCATGAATGAGCAGAACCTGGAAAACCAAGGCTAAACTCTAGGATCACTCATTCCCCTTGAGCAGCTTGCTTGCTTGCTTCCTTCTTTCCTTTCTTCCTTCCTACCTTCCTTCCTTCCTTCCTTCCTTCCCTCCCTCCCTCCTTTCTTTCTTTCTTTTTTCTTTCTTTCTTGCTTTTCTTTCCCACTTGAACTCAGGGCCTGAGCACTGTCTCTGAGCCATTTTGGTTAAAGCTAGCATTCTACCACTTGAGCCACAGCTCCATTTCCAGCTTTTTTGGTGCTTAATTGGAGATAAGAGTCTCATGGACTTTCGTGCCTGGGCTGGCTTTGAACAGAAATCCTCAGATCTCAAACTTTTGAGCAGCAAGGATTACAGGCATGAGCCATCAGCATCCACTTTCCACTTGATCTTTTAAATAGATGTGTTGGTCTCTGATTCAGTCTTTAGCGCCTGTACCCACCCAAATTATTGTGCTCATTATTGATCTTTCTTTCTTTCTTTTTTTTGGTCAGTCGTGGGGACTGAACTCCAGGCCTGGGCACTGTCCCTCAGCTCTTCAGCTCAAGGCTAGTGCTCTACCACTTGAGCCACAGTGCCATTTCCTGCTTTTTCTGCTTATATGGTGCTGAGGAATCGAACCCAGGGCCTCATGCATGCGAACCAAGCACTCTACCACTGAGCCAACTTCCCAGCCCTTGATCTTTCTTTTAAAGTTTCAATTCATGAAATTCACTGATCAATGGATCCATGTGTTGAGATAGCACCCGGCTACCTTCTAGTTACTCATTAATGGACAGCAAATCACCCATAAGCTTAGTGGCTTCAAACAATGAAAGCCATTTATTATCTCTCACAGTTTCCATGGGTGAGGAACTCAAGATTGGCTTGGGTTGGGCAGAATTGGCCTTGGGTTTCAGTTTGCTGCAAAGACTGAAGTGAAAATCATCTGAAAATTCACTCACTTACATAATCTGGCACCTGGGCTAGGAAGACGCAAACCATTGCTTCAGGTACACCTCATCAATCTTGGATTTATACAATGCACAATGAAACTGCAGGTATGGCATATTCAAGAACAAAGTAGCATCTATCACTCTCCACCTCTCCAGCTGGTATAGTCTAAGTACATACCAGAACTCAGTGAGTTGGAACCAGAACCAGATGTTGGTATTCCAGATGTGAGCTAGAATCTTACCAGATAGGCTTATAGTATTCTTGTGTATTTATCCCAGGCAATCTGTCCTTCTGAAATGCGACAGTATCAGAACCAAAACAGTTTCTCTCAGTCCTAAAATGATTAAGCTCCTCCATATATGATCACATTTACTATTTCTCCATGAACTTTGGAGAAACTTGCCATACCAGTAGCATGCTATGTATCAGGGTTATCAGATGTTCTATTAGTGCCAGTGCAGATGTTCCAAGTTTTATACTTGTTGCCCCATCCTTGTTATTTTCATAGACCCTCCCTTTATATGCACTCAAATCTGGCTGAATGATGTTACATTTCTATATAATTTCTCCATTCTAAATGTGCTCAATCCTGTTTGCAATCAGATTATTTCAGAGTTGGACCATTTCAGAAGTTATTCCTCTAAATAGCAATAGGTAGTCATGTCAGGAAAGAGTTTAGAAAGAGAGAAGACCCAGGTTTTCATTTTGAATTGTGGTGGTAGCAGTACATAAGAGTCCAATGTGTCCAATGTAATAAAGGAATCCTAATAAACACTAAATGCAAAGTCATTATCTTCATAATAATGATAGGAAAGCATGAAGAACCTTCCCTAATCCATCTCCCCTTACTTGATTAATCAATGTTCTCCAGTGGAAACAATGGCTGATACTCATAGCCCACAATTAGCAGTGCTAGAGGACTGTTCTCTAAGCTATCAGAATAGCTCGGTTCCTGCTGCTTGAGCAATGCATGCCACAAAGAGTAAACTGAGTTTGTTCCCAAACCTTCTTTTAACTAGTTCATTATAATTGCATAAAGGAGTTTTTTTTACCATATTATTTCACTTGCATATATTAATCAGATAAGCCTCCTTTATTGCTCTCTTTTCTCCATTCCCAATTTCCCTATTTTTTAACAGTTTTTAGTGGACTTCATTATGTCATCTTCATACATAGATGCAATGTACTTGGACATTATTCACTCCCCCCATTTGTCTTCCTTGCCCTGGTCCTCCTGAAACATGTTTATGCTTGTGGACATCATTAGAATTCTGTAGGTACATTAAATAGAAGCTGAACTGATTTAAAGGGGCCATAAATAGTCTGAACTATTGATACATTTGATTAAGGAAAGTTTTAGGGGAGTTACAAAAACAGTTTTGGATGTAGTAGATATAGCTATAAAAGATTAGCCTACAGAAGGCTTCTGTATGCCAATTTCCTCATAAATATGTGGAAATTATAAGTGGTGGCTATTGAGCAACTTTCAAAATCCTCCATTAAGTTGGTGGAATTTTCTCCTTAAGGAAAAAGCCGAAACATATTTATTTTCCCAGTATCCCTTGCCACTGGAGAGTAGACATGTGACCAAAATTCTGCCGATCAATATTTAAGTGGAAAGTGGATACATATTTATGGAACACTTACATGGTATCAGGCATCTATCCAGATACTATGACTAGAAAGAGGCTTACATGTTAGTAGAGGTGGACAAATAATAAATAAATAAAGCTGCTATGTCTTCAATGGTGCTAGAACTACAAGAAAAGACCATGTTGGTGAAGAGATCGAAAATGACAAAGGATAATCAATAAAAAGCTTCTTTGATAAAGTGGCATTTGGGCAGAGACCTAAATGATATCCATGCTGGATATTCAGGTAAGCATGTTCTAGGCAGAAGGAAGGTAAAAGCAAAGTCCCTGAGGCAGGATCCAAGCCTATAATGTTCAAAGAACAGCAAGAAGGATAGTTGAATCAAACAGAATAAGCAATGAGAGTAGTGGCTGAAGAGAAATTAAGGGAAGGAGAGCAGGGGTAGATTGTTCATGAAAAGCTTTGCAGGAAAACAGTAAAAATTTTGATTTGTTTTACTGAGCAATCTGGAAAGTTTTGAACAGGATGACCTGCTCTGCCTTACAATAAAATGTTGCTCTGATTCTTGTGTGAGGATGGAAGAGCAGAAAACCCAGGTCTCATTTAGGAGACAAAGAAGATGATCCTAGCCAGAGATTACAGTGGCTTTGACTACTGTGGCAGCAGTACACATAACAGGGGGTGGGCTTGCGATGGCTTTGAATATAGCACCAGTGATTGATAGAATGTGGAGTATGAAAGGAAGAAAAGAGTCAGCAATATCTCCCAGGTTTGCTGCCTGAGCACCAGGAAGGGTGGGATTGTCATGGAGCAGAGAGTGAGATGTTGACACTACACAGAAATAGGTCTGTGGAAGACATCAGTAGCTCTGTTGTCATGTTAAGTTTGAAATACTTATTCAACCATCAAATGAAGATGTGCAGTGGGCAGGTCATAGGAGTATGGACTGCATGAGAGGTGTGAGCTGGAGGTGCTAACATGGGGAAATGTCAATATACACAGGTGGTGTTTTCAGCCATGGGTCTAAAATCATCTAGATAGTGAGATGGAATGACAGGCAAGAAGATTAAGGCTAGGGGCACTCCCAAGCTTAGAGGTTGAAAAGAGACAGGAAAGTAATTGCCTGGAATACAGAGAAGTCAGTAAAGAAAAAGACAAGCCAAAAACTGGAAAGAAAGAAAAAGTAAAATAGGAAGGGATGATAACTCAGATACTTCTGTGGAAAGATGGTGAGTAGCTATGTCACTATTTTGATGGATCAGAAGGAGGAAGTTTAAGAACTAACAGTAAAGCTAGGCCTGATGGTTCATTATTCAGGAGGCCAAGATTGATAGGATTGTGGTACTGGGCCAGCTCAGTCAAAAAGTTCACGAGAACTCATATCGAACAATAAAAAGCTGAGAATGGTGGTAGAGACTTGTCCTAGCCACACGGGAAGTGTCAATGAGAAGAACACAGTTTAAGTCAAGCCAGTTACAAAGTTAGGTCCTATTTGAAAAATAACAAAAGCAAAAAGGGTTGAAAGCGTGGCTCAAGTGATAAGAGTTGCCTGCCTAGCAAAACATCAGCTCCTCAATTCAAACCCCAGTACTGAAATTTTACAAAGCAGTGTTGGTAGCTTATCTTTGACCATAAATGTACTCCCTATGGAGACTGTTGGGACAACCCTGTCAGTTTGTGCACCAGTAGGTGGGTCTGTGAACTACTGTCAGGTTAGCTACAGTAGCCTGGTTGTTGAGAAATCATATAATTATATACATTTTATTAAAAATAAGTTTCTAAGTATTCAAAGTCTATCATTCACAAACTATATTATTCTGCCTTGAAATATCTATACTTAGGATGGTTTTCTTGGCATTACTGGGGTTTGAACTCATGCCTCACACTCACTTGACTTTGCCTGTTCCACTGGTGCTCTAACACTTGGTCCATTCCCTCAGCACTTCTGAAGACTTTTGAACTGTTTCCTTATCAGTATCACAAAAAATCTCCACAGTGCTATGCTGCTGTGCACCCCTCTTCCAAAGTTCTCCTGTTGGTAGCTTGGAGTCAGACATAGAAGTATTTATTCCATAGAAATTGGCAGATGCTATCAATTTTAAGAGCTGCTCAACATTTACCAGCATCCCTCTGGACAGAAGGGAAGGCACATAAGGTCATTTCACTCCTTCTGGGTTCTTACCACAGTCATCTCTCTAGGATTCACTCCTTCAGTGTCATTAGAGTAGAATTTCCAAGAGAATCAGATGAGATCGTTTATGTAAAAACATTCAGTGCACTATCTGGCACATAGAATGTATTCATTCCATTTGAAGTCTTAATGACATAGAGCTGACTATATAATTTGTGGGGCCTGACATAAAATTAAATTATGGGGCTTCTTATTTTAAAAAGCAGGGGGAAATTTCTCTCTCTTTTTCTTCTCTCTCTCTCTCTCTGTCTTTCTCTCTCTCTCTCTGTCTTGTCATAGTACACTTATTTTCTTTCTAATACTGTTACAGGTAATAGCAAGTAAAAAAGAAAGGTTTAACTTATTAGCATAAATTGTACCCCACAGACAGTTGGGCCTGATGGCTATCAGCTCTCTCCCCAAATACTGGATCAACTCACTGTCACAGATAGGGGCAGCATGACCAGGGGAACATCCAAAGAAGTCAGCCAAGCTTCCCATGACAAATGGATAATTGGGGATCTTTAAACCTCACACCAAGGTTATAGCATACTAGTTACCAGACATAGTACGGCACCAGGTACTCAGCATCCTAGGTATCTGGATTGAGGGACAGCAAAATGCCTGCCCTAACCAAGGTTCAGACTCTAGCCACTGCCAACGTGAGGTAGACTGGCCACTCCCACACCCTGCCCTGAGATACTCAAGGATGTCCAATGAAACTCAACCACCTTCATCTACACTCTACCAGAAATGGGCAGCCACAAAGGAAATTAGTCCTGTTCTTCCCTCTCCCCACAAATTCCATCCAGTCTCCATCCTAGGGCAAGGTCAGTAAAATCAGAAAGTGGAGTTAGGGAACGTGAGGCCAGGAGAGGCCAAATCACCAAAGGTCAGAGGAGTGGGTACCAAGAACCTATCCTCTGGCAGGATTGAGGCTGCAAGATCCTGGTACTTGTTTTTGTGTTTTATCAGGATCCACTCTGAAAGGTAAAGTTGTAAAAAAAATCTCAGTATGGGTCCAGGAATGTTGGTATATGCCTATAATTCTGGAGCTTGGGAAGCTGAAGCAGAAGGGTCATGTATTTAAGGCTATCCTGGACTACATAATAAGTTTAAGGCCAATCTGAGCTATTTAGAAAGGTCCTGTCTCAAAAAAAAGAAGAGAAAGAAGGGAGGGGAGATAGGGAGGAAGAGGAGGAGAAGGACCAGGAGGAGAGGGAAGGGGAGTAGAGTAGATTCTGCTAGGTCCTAGTGGTTCATGCCTGTAATTCTCACTCAAGAGGTTGAGATCTGAGGTCACAGTATGAAGCTGGCCAGGGCAGAAAAATCTGGGAGATTGATTGAAGTCCCATTCATTTGTTTGCTTAAGACCTTAGTCCAGCAATTATCAATTTCCCCTCTGCAGTAACTGGACCTGTTCACAAAGACATCTTCATGACCTAAAAGAAATCACAATACCTTCCTCAACTCTTCTTGTAATGCCAATAACTGCTTTGATTTCCTGCTCCCTTTTTCATCTGAATTCCTAGAGTATGTGGTCTGTACTTTACACCTTCACTTATCCAGGACTCTTTTATTTTTTAATCCACTGCAATCAGTTTTCATCTACCATGCCAGTAGAACTGCTATCATCATCACTGTTGGGCTCTCCTTTTGCCTTTTACCTCTCTTACAGGCAAGGTTGGCTTGAGCAGTCTCCCGAGCATATCCAAAGGACCTGTTCTCATGGCTGCTTTCCAAGGTATGGCCATCTCTTTCTGAGATTGAAAGTGGTGCTTGAAATACTCACTCAAGGATGTGTACTTCTCCAGGCCTCTCTCAGAAAACATTATAGCCTCAGTAAAGATCCAAGGGAAGAATCAAACTGCTTGACTTCATGTGGCTGATTTATGGGCCTGTGGCCCTTTTATTTCTCATCAAAGAGAATATTTGTGCAAACTCTGTAAAATAACATCACTGAGTGCCCTGAAACCTTCTAAGTTCAGAACATTCCCAAGTTATCATTGCTGCAAGATGTTTATCCAGAGACAATAGTTTGAGTTCCACATTTTTTTCTCCTGCTATTTTCTACTTTAAACACCCCTCCAAATTCCAATTAAGGCCAATAAAATGTTACTGTTAGTTATAAGACACCTGGCTTTTTGGAGTTATCTTCTCATCAGTTAATATATTTAAGAACTAGAAATGCTTCTTCTTCAGAAGTTTTCAGCATCTTGTTCTTAGAATAAAAGTGGAAAATTTGCTTTGCATCAGCAACAGCTAATGCTTTTAGGAAGTCCAGGACAGAAGCCCATTGGAATAAAATGTGTCTGGAGCCTCAACCATATATAGTATGTCACAGCTCTGTTCACACTGAATTTCCATGTAGAAAACCAAAACAACATAATACAGAAGAAAAAAAATCCTTCTTATTTGTTTGCATTTGAATTAATTGCTCCTTGGTTCTCTCCAACTTGTTAATTGATCATCTCTGTATTTCTCCCACTTTTTTGGTGTCTGTCCTGGGGCTTAAACTCAGAGTCTGGACACTGTCCCTCAGCTTCTGTGCCCTATGCCCTACCACTTGGGCCACAGTTGTACTTCTGGCTTTTTGTGGTGGTTAATTGGAAAGAAGAGTCTCATGGACTTTCCTTTGAATCAGGATACTCAGACCTCAGCCTCTTGAATAGCTAGAAGTACAGGCATGAGCCATTGGCATCTGGCTACTTTTAAAACTTCCTTTTCAGTTTAGAGAGACCCCTCACAGAAATAATTCTCTTCATATATATAAAGACCTCTTACCAATCAAGAAGTAAAAGGCCAAAAACCACAACAGAAAAGGATATAAACTATCCATAGAAAAAGATGTACAACTGACTCTTAGATATAACAAAATAGGCCCAACTTCACTTGTAAGTTAAAACCACACTGTGACACTTTTTGCCCATCCTTTGGGAAAAGATCTAAGTTTAACAAAACATTGTACTGGCACCACTGTTGGAGCAGGCACTCTCCTGTAGGTGAATATGCTGTATCTTCAAAAGAAAGGCATTAGGCAAGAGGTAGTAGAATTAAATTTACATTTGTTTTTTGACCCACCATGTTAATTTCACAACTTCTCTTTGAAAAAAAATGCCTCCATACATGGAAAAGTATTGGATATCTAAAACTATTCATTATGACATGATTTCTATCAACAAAGGGTTAGAAAAACACTAATGTTCATTGCTTTACAGTTGAATAAATTATGCAGCTACTACAAAACTTTATAACAGTACTATAGTATGGAGTAAGATAACTATAAAAAGGATATGGGAATTCATAAAGTTTAAAAGGTAAAATATTAAGCAAGGTATATGATACACTTTAAGAAAAAGTTATAATACATATGAGGTTTTTTATTTTTACAAAATGGAAGGAGATGATAAGTTAGAAATGATTGAAACGGTCAGCTCTACCTCATGGTGGAAAAGCTAGAGTGTGACAAGGGAGGCTCCTTGAGTATACCTTTAATGAAGTTTTGAAATATGAGAATGTTTTATATAATCAAAATCCAATTAAATGAAAATAATACACATAAAGAACAGCCTCCAATTTTATGTAAATAGAAAAAATGAGCTTATCTGTATATCAAGTAGAACATACCCACACAAAAACATTCAAGAAACTTCAATAATTAAGTCAATATTGATTGTACAATGTTAGAAGGCCGTACTATAAAGACAGAAGAAAACAGCAAAAAAATCTTAAAATGTACTTAACAGGTTTATGTTTGCAACAGTATTGTAATTTTAAAACTGTGCATTAATTTTCAGGGACAGAAATGTAATAAAATTTTAGCAGTAGATGTCTCTATTTTCACTATGAGATGAAAAGAGATAGAAATATAAAATGAAGACATTAAGAAAAACTATAATGATACATATGGATTAGAAATATTAACATAAACATAGTTTTTCAAACATGTTTGCTTCTGTCCATTGGGATGATCTGAACAAATGACATCCTGGTAACATGAACACAACGAGCAGATTTTGATTTCTAAACACCATTTCTCAAGAAGAAGAACCAGGCTGCCTGGAGAAATGGCTGATTCTATGTCTGGATCAGAGAAATGATAAAGTAATCTTAGAAGACCTTATGGAAAAAAAGTAAAGAAGGTATCAGACGTTTTCAGTGTCAGTAGGATCCAGACCTATTTGTCAAATTTGTGACCATTTTGAAATAGTTAAGAGACAGGAATGAATTTTCATGCTCAATCTGCTACCTACTTTTAAATGGTTCATGAAAACAGAGAGAGAGAGAGAGAGCGAGAGAGAGAGAGAGATAGAGAGTGTGTGTGTGTGTGTGTTTACATAGAGAGGGCATAAGGAGAAACATTATGACACTTGGCTAAAGATTTACAAGACTATTTCTATTATTCCTTTCATCTTTCTTAACTTTTAATGATTTTAAAATAAAATGGGGAAAGTCTGTAAAAGGTCCCTTTCAGAGTTCTACCCACAATTCTCAAGGGCGGAGTCTATGGGCAGGGAGTCACAGATACCCGAGGTCTTTGCCACTCTCCTTGTCACTTGGCCCCCTGTTCACCTACTGTCTTTGCTCTTCCACCCTGTCTGATTCAGCAAGTCAGGGCTTGAGTCCTCTCCCAGGCTCTTACATATACTATATATTCTCTTAAAGTCCAGCTAGGACTCCTTTGGTCCCTTAGCCTTGAGGCAACTCTGTTCCTTCATAGTATCTCTTCCTCTGGACTCTTCAAACAGTACCCTGACTACTGTAGGTTTCTCTGTACAGGGCCATGAGAGTTCACTGATGCCTTCCCTACTGTCCCAGAGGCAAATCCAGGAAAAGGCATGTGTCACTTCTACTCATATTTCATGACCCAGGACTCAGTCATATGAGACCCAAGCAGACTTCAAGGGAGGCTGGGAAGTTAACGTTCCTGTATACCAAAGTAGAAATGATCTGGTAACTACCGTTTACTTTATTATCCACAAGAGACTGATTTCATGCCACCCTGAAGACACCAAAATCCACACATGCTCAAGTTCCTAATACGAACCAGTATAGAATATGTATAGAATATTTACATAGCCTCCCATGTTCTTTAAATCATCTCCAAACTACTTATGATATATACTGCAGTAAATGCTATGGATATTGTTGCAAACACTGTATTGTTTGGGGAATAACAATAAGAAAAACATATGTATATATTCACTACACATGCAATTTAATTCAGAACATTCAATTCATAGTTAGGCAAATATGCAGATGCAGAACCTATAGATATGGCAGGTTAATTGGGGTCATACTGTGTCATCATTAGCTAAAGCAGTGTGGACACACCAGGGCTCCCTGGCCACCTGTGCAACCTTGTGGCCCTCTGAGAAGGGCTGAAAGCAGGCAGCATGACAATTGTGGGAAAGAGATAGGAAGCAAAGCCATAGGGCTCCAAACAGTCCATGGCATGACACTTCCCACGGTTATTAACAAAGTAGCCTTGTTGAAAGCCATGGAGCTTGGTGGACCCAAACTCTCCAGATTCTTAAAAACGAAACTCAATGCATTGAGATGAGGTTGGCATAGAGGATTACACAGACCTTTAGTGTCTCACTTTGAGCCAACCTCAACACTACTGATACTTAACACTACCATTATTTATGATTTTTTGGTCCTGCACACTGTAGGAGGTTTAACAGCATCCCTTGCCTCTACTCATAGATGCCAGTAGCACCTATCCAAGTGAGACACATGTCTCCAGATACTGATAAATGTCTCTTCCCAGAGGTCCTAAATTGCCCATATTTAAAAATAACTTTTCTTAAACTATAGTAGACATCAGAATCACATGGGAGCTTTTTAAGATGTTTTCCCCAGACCTCCCTTGCAAGAGGGAAGAAGAGCTGATTGAAGATATGGGGAGAGTCTGCCTCACAACCAAAGTACAAAGCAATGGGCCTCACCTTGGACTCAATTCCAGTTTGGTGTCAATCTGATCAAATGAGCTTTTCGAAGGACATCTCAGGGCCATGTTCTATCGTACTGGTGTCTACTGAGCACTCAAACATAATGACCTGAGTTTGTAGATTTTATTTAGTACCAGGTAATTAAATAATTAGTCACATATGATTGCTGGATATCATATTGGACAGGGCAAACAGAACAATAGCACTAGATCAATGTTTGTTAAATGAGAGAATAGGTGAATGAACTCAACAGATTTTTGCTGAGTTTCTGCTATGTGACCCACACAAATGAGACATTCCTTATTCTTGTTGCATTGACCAAGACACCTGGCTAGTTCAACAAGTATCATCTTATGCTACTATAAATTCATTATTGTATCAGTGGTCAGGCTCATGCATGAAAACAAAACCCAATTTTGCACTCTGTGAACTTAAGAAGACAATCTAAACATCCAGCACATGCTGTATTCAGTCCGGCTACGAGAATTCTTTAATCGGTATTTACAACAACATAGTGAAAATGATTTCAGAGAAGGAAATTTCCCAGTGCTTTGAGTAGTATGGTTTGAGGCCTGACAGAAAAGTCTCATCTCCAAAGAACATCCTCTTTTTTCCTTCCTTTTCTATAAGTCTGAACTCAGCATTCTGAAGGTGATAATTACACTGTAATGGTACCTGGTCTCCAAAAGTCACAATTTCTTCTTCATGGCCACACAGCTGAACCGCATTTCTCAGCTTCTTTTGCACTTAGGTGTGACCACAAGACTGAATTATAACCTGCATAACTCCTTTTCAGGTCTTCTGGGATTTTTTTCCCCTCATGGGTTTCTTTTAAGATTTTCTCTTTTTTTTCTTGGGTTTTATGTAGTGTCACATTTTCTGGATGTGGATTGGTGTTCATTTATCTTGCTTGACACATGATATGCTTTGTTTATCCGAAACTCATGTTCTATTAAGTTCTGAAATCTTTCTGTCACTATCTTGTGGAATATTGCTTCTACTTTTCCTTTTTTTATTCTATGACTTTGATTAGACATTTGTCAAAACTTTCTCCAAATCTGTCCTATCTTGAGTAATTTCTTCACATATATCATGCAATTTATGAATTTTCATTTCACCTTTGTCTACATTGCTTTTAACCCATCCAATAATGTTCATGGTTTCAGAACTTCCATTTCATTCTTATTCAAATCTTTCTGATATTTTTCATTTTGTTTTAGGCTCTCATAATGGTTTTTCTTCTCTCTAAAATCATATACCTAAAATCATATGCTTGGTTGTTTTTTTTGGGGGGGGGGGGGTCCGGTCGTGGGGTCTGAACTCTGGGCCTGGGCGCTGTCCCTCAGCTCTTCAGCTCAAGGCTAGCGCTCTACCACTTGAGCCACAGCGCCACTTCTGGCTTTTTTCTTTTTGCTTATGTGGTGCTGAGGAATCGAACCCAGGGCCTCATGCATGCAAGGCAAGCGCTCTACCACTGAGCCACCTTCCCAGCCCCATATGCTTGTTTTATAGTCTCCTTATAATTATTCTGTTATGTCTAGGCTGGGATGCTAGTTGTCCTCTTTGGTAAATTTTCTAGCTAGCTCCTCACAATGGTTACATTTTTTTCCTATGCATTTACAACTATCCTTAAAGTGGTTGTTTCCCCCTGAAGGAGTCCTGTCAGTCATTAGTTGTGAAAATGGACCTACAGAGTGATTTTACATTTATATTCATTGGAAATCCTGGAGGCATCAAGGGTTCTAGATCCATTTGGGGGTTAGTTGTTTCACTTGGGTTTCCTGAGTCTTACACCTGTAAGTAAATTATACTGCCCAGGTAGTGTAAATTAGAATTCTACATCAAGTAGAGTGCAATCCTAGGTTTCCATTTCCTAAAAATGACTTGTTTCAACCCATAGGCCCAGACACAAGCATCCTTATAAATCCCCTGAACTTGGATTGCTTCTCTAATAACTTTAATAAATCTCCTTGATGGAACCTGGATGAGACAATTGTCTAAGATGTTATTAAGGCCTGAAGCCTGTTTCTAACCCTCTGCTCATGGTGCCTGTATCCAAGTGTAAAGTCTTCGTGTGCATCTGGTGCAACTGTTTGGCCTTACGATATGATTTTCTTTTCTTCCTATCGGACACTTGGGGATTTCTCTTTTATCCTGTGTGTTAGTAATAGAACAGCTAGTACCCATGAGCTCAGTCTGTCTGAAAGTCTGCTGTCAATCCTTTAGAGTATTTCAAAAAGAATCCTTAATCTCTCTTTTTATCTGTTTTACATAATTTACATTCAATTAGTCCGCAAAAGATATGTTCTATGTTGTATCATCACTTTTTGTGATAATGTTAGACAGTAGTTTGACAATAAAGGTCAAAGTCAATGACCTCTGCATTCTGCCCAATATATTCTTGGCATAAATTACAGTTTTGTTGCACTATATTATTTTATTTATTGTTGGACTTGTAAATACTTCTATGCATGCAAATTATATTTGGAAATTTGAGTGTCTTATAAACAACATTCATCACATAAAAATGAATTAGAAAACATAATTTATTTGATAATGCATTGAAATATGTTACAAAATAACATTTAGCATATAAAAAGAAATTGCGTGGCATCAGAAAGTAATGTCCAAAGCAAATCAGACTATTAAGCTGGGTTAAAAGGACTACTTTTATTTAACAGATTAACACCCTAATAGAAAAATAAAAAGAAGAAATTTCCCAAGATGAATGATTTTTGGTAGCCTTCAAATTTCTGCCAATCATTTTTAGTAATATATAAGAAGTATGGCTTAACAGTACTTATAGTTTTTTATGAGCAATAATTAAGATGTAACAGAAGGCTATATTTTTCATGTTGAATAGATCTGGAAAATTGTGAAAAGGATCTTTTTGGCTTTTCTCAGCTCCCTTGAGAAAACTGCTGATAAGAAAGAGACAGGGAGAAAAAAAATGCTAGGATTGTATAACACAAACAAGACACACAAGCCATTTTCCTAACTTCACACTGTTCAGGAGAGTGACAAAACACCGATTTTCACAAGATGGTCTGTCTTACAAATATGGAACACGTCCCATTCAAATAGGTATCTGGGGCATTCTGGGTAAACCAGCCAAAGCGGGTAGCAATAGCATGTGAATTAAAATAGTATCCTTTCCCATCCGGAGTATTCATCCGTTGTGCCACTGACACATTGCAGAAAAGATGCCAGCTCTTCTACTGGCAGAATCTCATGTCTATAGCCTGCTGTGACAGCTTTGCAAAGCACCACTCGCAGCATGTAGGGTTCTTTTGTTGGTGACATGCACTTGAAAGAAGGAAATAAGATACCATTTGGTATCTTCTGGGAAGGTCTGTGAACAGACTTGTGCTGGGTCCCTATACAGCATTTTCAAGATGTTCAAGATCTGCACGTACTTTGTGCTGTAACATGCAAGTGGCGTATAAACAAATCGGGGTTGATTTCCAGGAAAATGCAATTACCATTTTAGGAGAACTGTCACATTTATCTCAACCCCAGTGATTTGGAAAATGAAGAATTGCTCCTTGTCAGGATGGCTGGTGAGATGCACCTGATCCCTAGTAGTGCAGACCTACCCACTTAAAAGGAGGCCTGGGCTATGCTGTCAGACACTGTTGGTGTTCTGCTTATGTCCCCTCCTCCTGACTGCTTCAGTGCATTCCAGCCTGACCATCATGTGCCAGAACCCACAATCTCTTGTCTTTTCCGGCCCCCTAAGGTTCTCATTGCTCTCCTATGTGTCTGGCCAGAAGTGCTGGGGATTAATTCCACTTTACCCACAGTGATAATTGGCTTGATATCAATAACATTTATTGGCTACCTTCCTTTACTTGTTTGTCTTTCCTGCTTCCCTATAATATTGCCTCAGATCAACCCTTAAATCAGCTATATGCACTTGAGTCTTTGTGTCCAGGTTGGCTCCTAGAGGAGCCCAATTATCTTCTCCCAGGGGTCCTGGCAAGTCAGCATTTTGACAAGCTTCAAATTGACAGTGCTCCAGTTGAGAAGGGCATAGAATAGAATATTGGGTCAATGGAGCACACGGTTTCCAGCATTTCTGCATTCTACATTTACATCAGTATCTCCAGTACATCTCCCTTCTCTGTTGTTCAGATTGGCCCTGCTGCAAGATTTCTGTGCTTATAGCTCACTACAAGTTCTCTAGGGCCTAAAGCATCAATAGGCTGCCTTCACAGGATGGTGAAGCCACTTAACGTAAGAAAATAAACAATCATCTCCAAACTAGCCCCAGGGGAGGAAGCTGGCCTGTGTTTAGAAGCTATACATGAAGATAATACTACTATGGAATCTATACTGATCTATGTGCTTTGGAATTTAAAATACCAGCAGGGTTTTTTTTTTGTTTCATTTTGTTTTCTTTTGTTTGGAAGTGATGGAAAGTCACTCTGATTGGGGCTTGATGATTTAAGAAAACATATGTGATATTTGTCCTCTCCTTGGCTTATTTTCATTTAATCTAATGTTATGTTATAGATGATAGTATTTCATGCTTTTTGGGGAGGGGAGTCCGGTCGTGGGGCCTGAACTCTGGGCCTGGGCGCTGTCCCTCAGCTCTTCAGCTCAAGGCTAGTGCTGTACCACTTGAGCCACAGCGCCACTTCCGGCTTTGTTCTTTTTGCTTATGTGGTGCTGAGGAATCGAACCCAGGGCCTCAGGCATGCAAGGCAAGCGCTTTACCACTGAGCCACCTTCCCAGTCCCTATTTCATGCTTTTTATAGCTGAATCGTTAGCAATCATGAATTGCTTATTTCAAAGTAGCTAAAAGCAAAGGTTTTGGATGTTCTGTCACAAAGAAACTATATGGAGGAAGGATTAGGTATGCTAATTACCCTGATCAGATCACTGCACAATCTATACATGTATCAGAACATCACACTATACCCCATAAATATGTCTAAATATCAATTAAAATAGAAGAAAGAGATGGCATAGCTAAAATGGTAGAACACCTGTCTAGCAAACACAAAGCCCTGAATTCAAATAAAAATAACCCATGTAAAAGTGAGCATCTTCTTTGTTATCAATGAAACAAATATTTAGTAAGCTGAAGTTGTAGATAGACAGCACCTTTCCACATGTTTTTCATGCATTGATTTGTTTAATCTCCACAAAATGCTAAGAAGTGGGCACTATTATTAACTTTATTTTCTGTGAGAAAGTCAGAGGTTGAACAAAAGTATCAAGAATCTTATACCTAAAAGGAAAAGGAGGGAGCTAGGAACCAGTGGCTCACCCCTGTATTCTTGGCTACACAGGAGGCTGAGATCTGAGGAGTGTGGTCCAAAGTTCGTCTGGGCAGGAAAGTGTAAGTCTCTTATCTCCAACTGACCAACAAAAAAGCCAGAAGTAGAGCTGTGGCTCAAGTGGTAGAGAGCTAGCCTTAAGTAGAGATGCTCAGAGACATCATCCAGGCCTTAAGTTCAAGTGCCAGGACTGACACAGATAAAGAAAAGGAAAAGTTGGAATGGTAGGAGGCCTCATGGGACCTGGTTTAGAGTTAATTGGGCCTCTTCATTGTCAGCCTATGGCTTAGTGGTTACCATTTCTGGGCTTCTCCATTTCTATGGCCCAATTCCTTCATCTATGAGTCTTGTGCACCTGTTCTGCTAATCAACTGCCTTACCTTCTTGCCTGCTAATTTCTAAGTGTCTACCAAGTCAAAATTTGATCATAGCTATAGCCACTTTCGGCTCCTCTTCCTTAATGTCTGCTGCCAGCCTTTCCTCACACATCTTTTCTCTACTGCTCTCACTTCCCTGCTGGACTCCGTATCTGTATCACATACAAGCTCTCTGGGCTAATGGGTTTTTCCCAGCTGATCTCCATCAGCTCTATTTCTATGCAGCCTTTACATCTTGCCACCTCTTGGCTTCTGGTCATCTCAGAGATCTGCTGTCCTCTAGGTTTCTGCCCAATCTGATGTAGTCAAAGATGAAGTCATATAGTAGCAACAGTGTAACTACTAAGTAAAGAACTACATGAAAGCAGGGGCCATTGAAAGAGGCCTACAAGTGTGACTGGGAGTAAGAAGTTGAGATGGCCAGCCAAAAAAGAGACCTGCTGAGCTACTAAAAGCAAGATGGCAAACTTAAAGATTATTGTCACATCTGGCCTTGGTTCCTCCTTTCACTGGCTTTATTTTACTGGGAATCATGTATTCTAGAAAAGCTGGAGTATATTGAACACAGGCACATGTCTTCCTCCATTCCGTGCACACCAAGTGCAAGGCAAGAAGGTCTTAGACAATACTCAGCAAAGGCTGTCTGAATTTCATGTATGTCTGGCCCCCTGAATTTGAATCTTGAAATTATGTTAAGCTCCATGTTTAAAAAAGAATGGATAAAATGACAGGCTTTTTTCCCCTTTGTAAACTTTTAAAATTAAAGAATAACATACATAAAGACAAGTGCACAAATCATCAGTATACACTTCAATAAAATTGTACAACATAAACACGTCTGTATAACTACCAGCCAAATCAAGATATGTAACAGGAGGCCTTTCTGAGCCCTCTGGAAGTGCTCATTACCATTCTATAGTTCATAGGTCATAAGATCACAGAAGACACTTCTGAAACAATTGGGCTAACATCAGCATTTTTGCATAACTAAGCCCCAGAGTGGCCAAGTGTCATGGACAAGGTCACGCAGCTAGACAGCATCTGGGTTTGGGGGTTGTATTATATTTTTTTAAATGTCAAGGCATTTTTCTGTTGCTTAACCAAGTCAGCGCCTGTGGATAATCAATCCCACCACCTCACTTCTTCTATTTATTTGTTCTATATGTCACATTCACTTTACTTTTATTTCTGCTCTCTTCATAGTCAAATTAGCTATGACTGGGATTTCCCCCAATGATCTCTGAACCTCTGATCTCTGCGGAATGATAGCTCTCCTCTCATGTCAGTAGACAGTGACAGCCTGTGGTCATGCGACACAAATCAGCCAAGTGTGAAGCAGGTGCCCCTCCTTCACCATAGGCTTCCCCCACCAATTTTTCTACTCCCATTAGCAATCTGAGACACATCTATAGTTCCCATAGTAAAAATGACTAGCTGGACTCACAAAACTGGTCTTCATCTCCATGATGTACAGCTATGCAGCCAGGGTGGCAATTTCCTAAACCCCCTAAGGATGACTACAAGAAGGTTACTTGTTATCAGTGGAATATGAGTTGAAATATACTTTACACTTGAGAACAAAGGTGTTTAGGCAGCTAGTATGCCTTCTGAATGCTTTTGTTTTGCCCAGCCACTGACTCTGAATGCCCTGAGCATGATGGAAGGAGCTGGGGCTTCAGGGGACAGTGGAAGACTATGGGCTAATAATGAGCTAAGTAAGAACCCTAGCATTGAACTTGTGGCATTTAACTTGAAACCAACAACTAGCAAATTAATCTACTTATATTCTACTATAACCATAACAAATACAATTACAGCAGGAATGGAAGAGGCAATCATAACATTTTCAAAGACTGATTTTTGGGCGTGTGCCTGTGTGTGAGCATGTGCAGCATCTCAGTCCTGGGGCATAAATTCAGGGAGTGGATGCTGTCCCTCAGCTTTTGTGCTCAAGGCTGGCACGTCTCCACTTCTAGTTTTTTTGGTGGTTAATTAGATATGAGTCTGATGGATTTTTTTTTTTTTGCCCATGCTGGCTTTGGACCTCAGATCTCAGCCTCCTGAATAGCTAGGGTTATAGGCTGAGCCACTGGCATCCAGTATCAAAGGCTATTTTTTAATCATCATTTTTGAAAAACATTCTACCTAAAACCCCTCACTTGGACAGGAAGTAGAATTCCTAGGCATTATATGTATAAAGATAAGGCACTAACCATTTTATAAATAAGAAACATATTTCCTAGAGATATATACCCTTTTCAAGGTGTTTTTTAGGAATTCTTACAGCAATTCGGGAAGGTTGGTCAGTACTGAACAAGGCAAGCCCTGGTCACAGTTGCTAAGCTCAGCTGGACAGGTACCCTGTACTTCCTTATTTGCTAAAACATTGGACCATCTCCTGTGTCTGTGATACGGATTTTATCAGCATAAAGGCAAATTTTGCTTTTAGAGAGCTTGTCAAGTAAGAAAGTAGACTTTATTCATAGTTTTCTCTGACCCAGTTTTTTAATCTTCTTTTTGGGGGGAGGGGGCGAGGTGGTGAGACAAGATTTTGCTGTATAGCCCACACAGGCCTCAAATTTATCATCCTCCTGCCTCAACCTCCTGAGTGCGGGAGTTACAGATGTACACTGTCATACCCAGCTCCCTCTCTTATGACCCATTTCTATAACAGAAACTTTAAAAATACATGCCAAGTGTGACAAGGGACTATTCTTTCCAGTGTTGGCATTGGGAAGGAATAGTAATAACTAGCAACAAGGACACTGTTTTACAAACTGATGTTACGTAGTGTAGACACTGAGGCAATAGCTGCTGGCATTACACTGCCAGAGTTCGAATTCTCTCTACCAGGTACAAGCCAAATGATGTCGATCAAGTGATTTCATGTCTCTTTGACTCAGTATCTCCATATGTAAAATGGAGACCACCTTTTAGGTTAAATTATTAGACCTCTCAGACCACCTTGAAGATTAAATTATTTCATACAAGTAAAACAGGTAGAAGACAGTCTAGCACACAAGAAACCTCAGTAAATGTCAGCTATTGGTATATATTGGTGTATCTGGATTTATGTCAAAATGTAAGATGAAACAGAGACAATTGAGTTGACTGAATCATAACTAGAGTCCTTCCTGAAATGAACCCCAAGATAAGGACTCAAATGTTTTTTCTTTCTTGCTATTGTTTCTAACATAGTTATAAGGTATTTCTTTGTTGCTTTGTATGTCCCTCCCCCATGGTATAACCCCTGATTTCACTGTATTTGATGTTGGTACAGTTTGTGGAGGGGAAGGGAAAAAACAAATTGTTTAAATAGGGATACAGGTGGACCCATTGCAACAATGAGATGTACAAGCTGTTATGTGGAAAATGAACTTTACAACTTTGGTGGGGGGGAGGAGATGGGAAGTGGTGGGAAGGGGAAACAAAGGAGGAGGCAACAATGCTTGATAAGAAATGCACTCATTATCTTGCCCATGTAATTGTAACCCCTCTGTACGGTATTTTCATAATAATAATAATAATAACAAGAAGAAGGAGGAGGAGGAGGAGGAGGAGGAGGAGGAGGAGGAGAAGGAGGAGGAGGAGGAGGAGGAGAAGAAGAAGAAGAAGAAGGAGAAGGAGAAGGAGAAGGAGAAGGAGAAGGAGAAGGAGAAGGAGAAGGAGAAGGAGAAGAAGAAGAGGAAGAGGAAGAGGAAGAGGAAGAGGAAGAGGAAGAGGAAGAGGAAGAGGAAGAGGAAGAGGAAGAGGAAGAGGAAGAAGAAGAAGAAGAAGAAGAAGAAGAAGAAGAAGAAGAAGAAGAAGAAGAAGAAGAAGAAGAAGAAGAAGAAGAAGAAGATACTAAAAGGCAACCTCATGCGGCTTCTCTTCTGACACTTAGCCCAAGTTGAATTAGTAACATGCATATTTAAGAAACTGATTAATTTACATCAAGGATTTCACTCTTCTACTTAATAGTTCAACTTCCAGCAATGAATCTGAGTATATTCTAATTTATTTGTTCTAAATACCAATTTTTTTTCTAAAGTAGAAACTTGCCTCTGAGCAACAAAATATGTAAAAATAGTATTGGATTATAACCAAAATATACAATAAATATCACTGAGCCCATATACTATATGTGAAATTATTAAACGTATTAATGAGTAAGCAAGAAGAGTCAAGTTTCTTATGCACAAAGATTCTAAATAAATTATGTAGCTATTCTGCCCTGTAGAAGGTAGACCAGATTTTCCCTACTCCTTAAAGGGTGGGCTACACATAATGACTTCCCTCCAAAGAGCACAGTAAAGAAAGAAAAGGGCCAAAGAATAACTTTACAGTGCAGAAATCTAACAAACACTGCTTTCTCCAAGTGACCAAGGCCAATATCAACAGTCATAAATCATGTTGATGATATGTTTTCCTTGATAGGACATGATAAAAATAGCCCTTTCTCTCTGTGATTGTTCTCCCCATAGCCCCAATTTAACTATGAGAAAAACATCAAAAAGCCATAGATGAGATAGCCTACAAGATAACTCAACCAGTACCCCTTGAGACCGGCAAGGTCATCAAAAACAAGGAATGTCTGAGAAATAGGTATAGCCAAGAGGAGTCCCCCAAAATGTGATGACAAAATATGGTATGGTGTCCTGATATTCAGAAAACTGACATTAAGTAAAATCCAAGAAATCTGAATCAACTGTAGTTGTTAGTTAATAATAACAATGTATTAATGTTGAATCCTTAACTGCAATGAATGTACCATACCAATCTAAGAAATCTGTACCAAGGAAAGTATGTGCAGGGGATATATGGAAGCTTCACTTATCTATTCAATTTTTCTGTAAATCTAACCCTACTCCAAAAAAACATAAAGCATAGTTGATTTTCATTATTAGCATTCATTATGATTTATACGAATCACCAAGAACACTCACTTGATGAATGTGGAATTATTACCCCTGGCTGAAATCTCTGGTCATAACATTTTTTGGGTAAACAGATAACATTGTTTTATGTGTGTTTATGTTTAAAGATACCCTATGTAATATATAGTGTTGGCTCATTAACATTGAACTCATAGTTAACAGCTACAACTCCTCCATGGATGGAGCTTGAAACATGTTTGAAACATGATGTTGCATAAAACATATCATAGCATTTTTGTACATAGGGGGACAATGGCTAGAATTATATAAATTGCTTGGGATCCATTTTAAACAGTGAAAATCACCAACGAAAAGCACAAAAATGAGCCAGGCACCAGTGACTCATGCTTGTAATCCTAGTTACTCAGGAAGCTGAGATCTAAGGATCACAGTTCAAAGTCATCCTGGGCAGGAAAATCCATAAGACTTTTAACTCCAATAAATCAGCAAAAAGCCAGAAGTAGAGGTGACTCAAGTGGTGAGGCACTAATTTTTGAGCAAAAACGCTCAGGGACTACACTCAGGCACTGAGTTCAAGCCCTAGGACCAGCGCGCGCACGTGCGCGCGCGCACACACACACACACACACACACACACACAGCACACACACAAAACACAACACTGCAATGTGAAAAACATAGTACTAAATAGACAATGAGAAGGATACTTGTTTATACTCTAAGAGATAAAATGAGAAATCAGAGTGTTATCTTGTTTGACCTCAGCTGGGAATGTGTGTACTGGGTAATTCAACTTTCTCTCAGCCCTTTGCTTATGCCTGCTCACAAATGACCAATACTAATTTGAGGGTTACAAATATATTTTAACAAGGAGGAAAATTCACAAATATAGACCTTATGAATAATAAGGAGCAATTGTATACTTTCAAAAGCCTTTGAATGTGGTATAACAGTTTAAAAGTTCTCTCCATAAATCTCTTATTCATGAATACCTCTCTAAAATTTACTTATGCATCTATTTATCTATCTGTTTATCTTACTTCTGTGCTATTCAATATGGTGGTCATTTATTCATATGTGTCTATTGCTACTTTAAATATGCATGGCCCAAACTTTAAGAACAAACACCACATTTGGAAGATCTAGTACCGAAAAGAATGTAAACTATCACATTCATAAATTTGTATTTATTATATAACTGAAAAGATATTTCAACGTGGTTAAAATATATTATTACAATTACTTTCAACTGTGTCTTTTCTTTCTAAAATATGGCCAGTAGAAATTCTAAAATTTCACTTGTGGCTTCCATTGGGGGGAGGGGAGACACACATAGTACAATCTATAGGAGAAAATGAATTCCATCATAACGTTCGAAGCATGGAAAGAACATATGACTATAGGATAATCCCATCGGACCATGGAATATCTTCATTTTAGGAAGCTAAGGCTCAGGTAGGAGGAAGGACTTGTTCAAGTTCATGCAGCCAATTGTTGGCAGATGAAGACTCCAACTTCAGTCTCCTGTGTTCAAGTTCAATGTTTTCCCCCTCAATCTTTTATTTTTCAAGAGAAAGGCAAGACTGGCTTTGCTTGAATTAAGAGAAACCATGTCATAAAATCATACTGGATTTTCTGTTAAGTAAGGCTGCCAACTTTAGCAAATAAAAATACATGTACATTTCAGAGAAATAACGAATTACATTTAAGCATATATCTGTTCCAAATAGTTCATGGGATACATGTTACACTAAAAAATAGTATTCTTTGTTTATTTGAATCGAAAAACATAACTAGGTGTCTGTGTTTTCGATGTAACTATATCCCACGAGATATTTGAGGACACACATATTGAAAAGTATTTGTTGTTTATCTGAAATGAAAATGTAATTGGTAGTTGGTATTGAATCTGGCAAGTGTCAGGTAAAATCTTTGAGGAAAGAACCCTTTGCTGACTTCTCCCTGACACTTATCTTTCCATATTCCTCCAAGGAAGAGCCCAAACTAGTGAGTCACTCATGGATTCCATAATAAGAAACGGAATCTCCACACTTGCCTTTCCATCTGTAGACTATGTCAGCTGTCAATGCTGTCTTTTTAAACAGCCAACTTCCCTGGGAATCAAGCCGAAGATCTCAACCATCTCTCCCAACCTTTATAATCAATTTCAGTTGGGAAAGATGCCAGTTTTTTTTTAATGCAGAGAGAGAGAGAGAGAAACAGAGAGACAGAGACAGAGCGACAGAGACAGAGATACAGAGACAGATTGAGATAAAGAGAGAGGGAGGGAGGGAATGAGGGAGAGCGCTATGTAACTATGGAGATAAGAGAGAGGAAAGGAAAGGCCAAGGAAACAGACACACTTTTCTCTTTACAGAAGCTCTTTTAAATGGAACAGGTGGGCAGTTGGTACAAACATGCCAGCTACTTCCTGGACATATATACACATAAAAGAGAGCAAGTCAAAGTTAATTGAATTTTCTATGTCATCATTTTGTTTTCCTTCATAATCATTATGTTGTGGTATATTGAGAGGGCAAGATGGAAATGGTCCTGGGTAGGCATAAAAAAGAGAGTGTAAGCAATAAGGGGTTTGTGGTCTGTAGAGTATTTAAAAACAATAATAAAACTGACTAAGAGTTGCTCTGCTTTTTATTACCCCAATGTTCTGGCAATTCTAAACAATGTCATTGATAAAATACTCCTCCCACTGAACACACGCATCTTTCCCAACCCCAGACTCTTCTCATTGTAAGCAATGCCATCAACTTTAAATGAAAAGAAAAGAAAAGAGAATAGTGCTATATGGAGCTTTTTGTTTTCGTTGTTTGTAGAAGTTTATAAAAGGTAGAGAGCAGGAGGGAAGAGCTGGATGGGGATGGGCTGTTTAAGTAATCCAAACAGTAAGAGTTATGAATTTCAATGAGAAGAGATTTTCTACTTGTGCATGACCCTGTTTTGTGGAAAGAAAGGCAGCATGGTTGTAACATGAGTGCTGGGAGAGGGGGCTGAAGACCCAGATTCAAGGTGTGTCTTTGCAGCTATGAAGGTGTATATGTTTTCCTTTTCTTCTTCCTCCTCCTCCTCCCCCTCCCCCTCCCCCTCCTTCTCTTGTCCCTCAGCTTTTCAGTTCAAGGCTAGCACTCTACCACTTGAGCCACAGCGCCACTTCCAGTTTTCTGGTGCTGCCTGGTCTGGCTTTGAACCTCAATCCTCAGATCTCAGCCTCCTGAGTAGCTAGGATTGCAGGTGTGAGCCACCGGCGACCAGCTTGTATGTCTTCTTTGAGCTTCCGTGTCTTCCCTTGTCAAGCAACTGTTCTGACCAGTATCTGCTCACTTCAATGGCTTGTCTTGTACAACTAAATGATAAAAATCTATGAAAGAAATGTCTTCAAAATGGAAGGTGATTCACTCCTGTAACTCACAATTCATTTTAATAGAGACCCAAATAACAGAGGTGTAAACAAGACCTAGTTGTACTACCATCTAGTTTACTATGATCTAATAGTCAAAGCCCAAGTGTATGGACCCAGGTTCCTTCTCTGTTATAGGGTGTCTTCCTTTACCTAAAGATTGAAATGAAATCGCCAAAGCCTTGTTCTTTCCCACAAGACAGGAAAATAGTAAGTGCAGGAGCCGTTTCCTTTAAGAACATGAACCAGATATTATACACAGTGTTTCTGTTCTCTTCTTACTGGTTAAAATGCAGTCACATGGTCTCTCATTGCTCCCATGAAGGCTGGGAAATGTAGTATCTAACTGGCAAGCCAGCTAGATACTATATTTTCTGAAGATACTATCACTAAAAGTTGAGAATGGCTGTGGTGAGTTAATATCCAGTTCTATAAGGTTATTGTTATTTTTCAAGCTTGTTTGTTTCAATCTTCTAAGGAATGAAACAAGAGAAAACATCACATCTTCTCAATCTGACTGATGAATTTTGAATATATACCAACATAAATCACCCTGGGTAAGTGAGGAATAGATTTCTAGAGCAGTAGATTTCAAAATACTTTTATCCAGGGCCTAGATATGACTGTTCTCAGGACACCTTGTCGGTGCGAGTACAGACATATCTTAAAGTACAGCCCTGTGCATCTTGGGGACTAGCCTCAAATCCCTTCAGGAATGTGGGAATTAGACCACCTTGCCGTTGTCTGATTCCATCCAGTCACTCAGCAATCTCCTGAGAAAGTGGCACATCATCTGGTTAATGCCTTATCCTCCTCAAGGCCTTGTGTCACTGCCTCGATAATTAAACACAGACCATTAGCCATAAGCCAGTGCATCCACATCAATTATGCCACTTTGGATAACAGCCGCAGAAAACTCCTTCCAGTCTTCCAGCTCCCTGGGAATGGTGCTGGTTATATCACACAGGTAGAGTTAGAATTCCTTTGTTTTATAAGATGTTGGATCAGCAAGGTTGTTATGTCATAATAGAACAGAAGCTTTATTCTTTTGCATGTTGATTAAAAGGTCATTTAACCTCTTCCAGAGGTGGTCTAGCCAATTCCCAGCACTATTGACATCCAGTTAACGAGAAATTGCTCTCTGGAGTGATAAATTGGCCCTTTGAGAATGGTATGCAAGCCCATCTTCACTGGATGCCCCAGACATAAAAGAGCAAACTGGGTTTCATCACCTTCCATCCTTCCCTCAATTAAATCTGCATGAATGGATGCACCACATTTGAAATCATGTATCTATGCAGACTAAACGATATGTACTCATTACCTTACTTATAGAATTGTAATCCCTCTGTACCTCACCATACAACAAAATAAAATAAAATTTTAAGAAGACACACTTGTAGCCCACTCAGGAATGCTAGTTGTCCCAGTATAGGATGCTTTCTCAAATATGCGAGCCCAAGATAACTGTGGCTCACTGGTGATAGAGTCCATTTCTTTTTGGACAATGTCACCCCTACCCTCACTCTCTCCCAGCTTTTCCCTCCCATCCACACCCACAAGTTGTATAGTTCATTTTTTTTTCTTGGTCTTGGGGCTTGACTCTGGGCCTGGGTGCTGACCCTCAGCTCTTCAGCTCAAGGCAAGCACTCTACCACTTGAGCCACAGCTCTACTTTCTGGTTTTCTGAGTGGTTTATTGGAGATAAAGGTCTCACGAACTTTCCTGCCCAGGCTGGCTTTGAACCTCGATCCTCAGATCTCAGCCACTTGAGTAGCTAGGATTACAGGTGTGAGTCACTGATGCCCAGCCAGTATAGTTCATTTTCAGCATAGAAGAAACCCAATTTGCCATGAGAGATGAGAGAGCAAAGCCAAACAGCCTTAGAGCTGACTTAATTCAATATTTTCATTTTTCTTTCTGCTAAACTGAGTCCCAAGGAGATGGTATTTTGGGCTAAAGGTACAAGAAGATTAAACAGCAGAGATGAACTAGAAATCTTTTCTCAATGACGGAAGTCATTGTTCTTTACCTTCTTCTACCCATCCAACCAACTGACTACTATACTGACTATACACTAGTTGCCATACCACTAGAGGTACTTGTCTACACCTTGGGTTTCTTTCCAAGAATGTACATGCTCTTCCTACTTGAGAATAGGAACTTGCCTTCCCCTACGGCAGCAGACATAAATCTCAAACCAGAAATTCAGGTGAGCAAAAAACACTGCACATGCTTATTTTCAATGCAATGTCTACCTCTATCCTGCCAAGTTGATGGGAAATTCTGTTTTTGAGCCCTCTCCACCATTGGTGGGAGTGTGCCAAAGCAGTTCTATGACATTAGGGTGATGCTCTGGCATTTAAGCATTCCAGAAGTATCACTAGTAAGTCACAGATCTAACCCACAGAAGCCTTTCAGCCACTCAGATGCTGTAGCTTTTAGGCTATGCTTGGGGCTGAGAAAGCTCTGGCTTCTAGGAGCCCATAGTTTCCCTTTCCTCCCTTAGTAGTCTGAAATCTACCTCCTATCCTGGAGCTGTCAGGATGCAAAGTATAAGTTCCTGTGGTTCTCCAGGTTTTCAGACTTCATTTGATCTTGTCCCTAGCCAGAGGAATCTTCAGTCTTTGGTAAATTCTTCTCGCTTTCCTCAAAAGTAATCACTCTCTTGAATCATATTCCCTAAGACCACATTACAATTCCTGAAGAGGCTGAGGTTTTTGGAAATAAAAGCCAGGAAGGGAAATGTTTGTGAGTAATTTCGATAATTTGTTCAAATCTAAACCTTGGCCATCACACACACACAAAAAAGCAGAATGGAGAAGAAAAATGCAGGAAGGAAAAATGTAAATTACTTCTTTTAAAATGTAGTTTCACTTCCCACTATTTGAATAAATATCAATTTTGGTAGGAAAAATATTAAGTAGACATTTCAAGTATGTGTGGTCATGTGCTGCAGTTCACACCTGTAATCCTAGCTACTTGGGAGTCTGAGATCAGTAGGATCACAGTTTGAGGGCAGTCTAAATAAAACACAAGAACCCATCTCAACCAATAAAAATTGGATGCAATAGTGTAAGCTTGGCATCCCAACTACATGGGAAGGTAAATAGGAGGATTGTGGTCCTGGGACCAAATAACTAAAGCAAAATTGACTAGGGGTGTTGTTCAGATGGTACAGCACCTGCTTGGCAAGTGCAAGAGCCTGAGCTGAAAATCTAGTATTGCCAAAAAAACATTTGCTACTTGTCTAAGTTCCTATATATTTGATATGTGGTATCCACACTGTCATTCAAACCATGGATGAAAAAGAGCAAATTGAATAAGACCAAGAAACAACTTATTGCTCCACTAGAAAACTATATTACTTAGCACTTGGTCATTCTTCAGACACTAATGCTAATTTTAATGGTGACTGCCTTACGATTCTCCATTTGATCTCTAAGGTTATAACAACAAAATTTACTTCATTTGCTGACATTTACTTCCAGTGCCATCTACTTTGGGCTATGGTCTACCAATCAAAGAAGAAAAATAGGTGCTTTTTTTGTATTCATCTCTATTCCATTCACAGATTGACAACCCTGTGACAGCTTATAACATAAAATAAGTGTTTAATACATGCATGAGAATGGGCATAGGTCTCTGCTCATCTCTGCTGGGCTTGTTTTGCATTTTTGAAAAAAATAAGCTGGCTGTATATAGCCATGTGGCTCCACTTCTCACTAAAGTGGCTATGGTGGCTCTGCTGTGCATATCTCCTATTTTCCTCCTTTGACAAGCAAGTTACCCAGCACAAATGATAATGGCAGTGGTAGAGGCATAAGAGAAAGAGAGGAACTGTAGAAGGCTTGCAATGGCCTAGGCCCTTCTACCTGTGCTATTGGCCAACACACAGAACATGGATAAACCTATAGTCAAGAGTAGGGGAGCCAAATATTGGTGGCTCATGCTTGTAATCCTAGCTACTCATTAGACTGAAATCTAAGGATCATGGTTCAAAGCCATCCTGGGGAGGAAAATCCATGAGACTGTTATCTCCCATTAAACACCTGAAAACTGGAATTTGAGCTGTGGCTCAAAGTGGTAGACTGCTAGCCTTGAGCAAAAAAAGCTCAGGGTCAGGTAGGCCCTGAGTTCAAGCTTCTTGACCAACAACAAACAACAACAAACAAACAAAGAAGAGCAGGGAAAATGGTTTTACTCTTTTAGGGGAAGGAAGCAGAGAAGTTACTAATATGATTCCATACTAGGTTAGTCTCATCTAATTATGATTGACAATCCCAGGCCAATGGATAGTACGTTGTACTTTCTTTTCTAAATCTTCAAAAGTAATTTGTTTATCTCAGGATCTAGCAAAGCTTGCTTGATTTCTCAGTAGACTTGTCTACTTCCTTCACCCTTTTGAAAATCAGAACAACAATCCTCTAGTTTCCGATTTGGGATTATGGTCAGTAGATCACTGATTTAGTTGGTAAATTCTCTCAGTTCTGTAACATTCCAATATACAAACCCCAAGGTTCATTCTTTCAAATTTCCATACATTTTATTCATGCTGCCTCTACTCTAGCCATTTCAAAGATGACTGCCCTTGAGAAAGTGGTGAAATAGGCAGCAGATATATACATTTTGGGTTTTTTATGTATGTGTCGATACTGGGGCTTGTATTCTGGGCCCCGTGCTTTTGCTTGGCTTTTTCACTCAAGACTGACACTCTACCAATTGAGCCACACCTCCACTTCTGGCTTTTTAGTGGTTAGTTGGAGATAAGAGTGTCGTGGACTGTTTTGCCCAAGCTGGCTTCAAACTGTGATCCTCAGATCTCAGCTTCCTGAGCAGCTAGGGTTACAGGCATGAGTCACTGGTGCCCCAGACATTTACTTCTTTATAGTAATGTTCCATAATAGGGCTTGTACAATTGACCTAGATTGAACTTGCAGGTAGGTAACTTTGAGAAAGACAGAAGGGCACGTTCTGACAAGAACAGAACCTTATTTGTCCACCTGCTCAGCAAATCGACACCATAATTTCCCACTATCTAACAAAGTATTTGGCTAGATATAAAATAAATGCCTATAGGTGACATATGACAAAATGTTCAAATATACAATTCAAAGTTAAGATGAAGTTAGTTTTCTGTTTGGTGGTGAACTATGAAAGATAGTCCATAACTATTAGTTTTCTACAAATTATATAATAGTTTGAAATCATCTTCTATAATCTTTTTGGTAATATAATTTTATGGTTATCATTAAAGTGGTGTACAGACAAGTTACCATTTCACCATTTGAGCTTGTATAATCTTTTAAAATCAAATTATTTTAGTCATAGTTCTTACTATTGTTATCATAAGTGCTGAAAAAATATTTTTCAAAGTTTGTTCCTGCTGTTCTAGGTCAAGTAGTTTTAGCTTTATGTTGAAAAAATGACATGAATAAACAAAAAACAATTTTATTCGCGAATCCTTTTGGAAAGATGCCTCCTATTTTGGTCTGTATAGATGCTTTCTGAGAAGTGAATGCAGTTTGAGGTTAGCATGACCTGAACAGCTAGGAAATCTGCAATAGAATCTGAAATAGGATCTGAAATAGAATCAGTAAACTCTTACTCATCCTTAGATCACTGACAAGCAAGCATCACCACTAATGTGATCTTTGTGAAAATTAGGGAAAGATACCCCTCTGGATAGTCACTCTTCATTAGGTGAGGGCTTGCATTTCAATCCTCCTGGGGTCTTTCTCACCTAGCATCTTTGTGAGGGGCTTAGCTATCATACAAGCCTGGAAGGGAAAGTAGAATAGTTGATAGAGCCTCTGGTGGGGAAGGGAGGAGAAACAGAAGCCAGGGTGTAGAACGTTCAGAGCAAAGAAAATAGGTTGGGACGTAAGAAAGGAAAATGAAGCAGAGAATGGTTGTAAGTCACCTGACAGTGTTAATAATGCTAGCAATAATAATAATTCCTAACATCAGTTGAATCTCTACTAAGTGACCAGCACTCTGCTAAATGTTTCACATGTTGAACATACTTATTCTAACAATTCTAAAAGATGAAAACTATTACTGTTCTCCTGATTTTACAGACAGAAAACTTGATGCATATATGGAGGCTAAGAAGCCTACCCAATATTACAAAGATATTAATGGCATAAGTAAGACTTAATGTAGGTCATCTGATGCTTTCTGTGACACACAAAAACTGCTCACCACGTGACATAGGAGGTACTACACTGCCACTACATTCCAGCTTACATGCAGAACATGTGCATACATACACATGTGCACACACATCATAATGAAGAAATGAATTGTCATTGTCATTACCTTTACTACGTGTCCATAGTGAATTGGACTCATGACCTTTTCTTATGATACCTTGAAAATAGTGGATTTTTTAAAATTATCTTTTAAGTGGTTGTACAAAGGGGTTTAAATTCAACCTGTCAGCTTGGGAGTACACTGCATCTTGATCAAGGTCACCTCTCTCATCATTCCCTCCCATCTCCTGACCCCACATATCCCTTCAGGCTACCTGCTTCCATGTTCACATACATCAAATATAACGACTAAATTCACCTATTCTTCCTCTCTCCATTCCTCTGCTCCCCTTTATTTCTCCACTCTCAACTATACTTGTTCCAGCTTCCTGATGTTCATTTACTTAAATGGTAAGTTAGTTGTTTGAAGGAGTTTTGACATTGCAATCCTCCCCTGCATATACTATACATTAGCCCATATGTTTGGGTATCTATGTATTGACTCTGTACATGGATTTATACTTACATCTCGCTTCCACATAGGAGGAAAAGCATGAACTCTTAGTCTCTCTGAGCCTGACTACACTTAAAACAGTGTTTAAATGAACTTGTCCTTCGAGTAGTAGCCATACTTAGGTCCATTGTCTCAGCCTGGTTTGCCTGGTATTTTGCTTTTAGCAGCAAGAGTCTCACATCCAGGGAGACCTCTCTTTCAACTCAAACCCAAAGAGATGCTCATATTCCTAACCTAATTCAAGAGCTGACTGATTATTTCTTTCCACTGAATATGCAAGGGGGCATTGTAACCAGTCAGCCATGCATTCCTCAGAGATTTACTGAGCACCTAATCAGGTATAGGTACAGCCCCCCAAACCCAGCACTGAAGGGGACAAGAAAGTGAGGATCCTTCTAAAATTCCCCGTGAGAGAGAATGAGATACATAATAAATAAATAAATAAATAGCACTTTCTATATGTCAAATACTCAAATGAGTACCCATACACTAACTCATTTAGTCCTCAAAAATACTCTATGGGATGAATGATATTGCTGTCTCCATTTTAAAGAAAGGGAAGCAAAGAGAGATCAAGAACCTTGCTTATCATCCCATACCTAGCAAGTGGTACAAAGCAAGGTTTGAACCCAGGCAGGCCTGATTTCCCAGAGCTCCGCTTGCAGAGATTTTTTTTCTGCCAGTCTTGGGGCTTGAACTCAGGCCCTTGGGCATTGTTCCTGAGCCTCTTTGTGCTCACGGTTAGCACTGTACCATTTGAGCCACAGCACCATTTCTGACTTTTTTGGAGTAGTTCATTAGAGATCAGAGTCTCACGGATTTTTCTGCCCAGGCTAGCTATGAACCATGATACTCAGACCTCCGCATCCTGAGTAGCTAGGATGATAGGCATCAGCCACTAGTGCCCAGCATACTTGCAGAGGTTTTTATTAAATCAAGCTGCTTTGGCTATGCATCTGAATGTTTAAAAGGTTCCTTGTGACAATCTAAAGGAGAGAACAAATTAAATCACTCCTTTAGCAAACTGGGCTACCCAAAGTCCTCTAATCCAGTATTTATCAAATGGTAACATGTGTCTCTCTCAGCTGAGGACCTGGTTTAAGTGCAGATTCCGATTCAGCAGAGTGAGGATGTAAGGGACCTACCATTTAATGTCTCTGACAAGTTCTCAACCAATGCAAAGGCTACTGGTTCGTGAGCTACATTTTAAGTAGCAAGGATTCTTGAGTCAAAGTATGTTCCTTAGACCAAAATGGAATGCACTGTGGTCCCCACTGCAAATCTGAGCCAGAATCCACATTGCAATGCACATGGAAGTTGGAGAAGCTTCTCAAAGCCAAAGTTTCTCTACAGGTGCTGGGAATGTGTTACAGAGGGCTTTAGATACTGAAACAGTGGCTTCTAGGAACTAGCTGTAAGAAGTCTACTGATTTCATGCATATATAAATGTAAGTTTCGGTGCTGACCATCATGGAGAAATGGTCAGGAAGCCTTGCTGCTTGTTAGCCTTATACCTCCAGCAAGCCTTTGGTCACCTTCTATACTTCCTGGATAGAGTTTGGTTAGCCTCCCCCAAATCCTGAAAGTCTAGCTCATATCTAAATTCTTTTCCACTTCACATGGCTATTTCACCCCCAATGGATTTCTTTCTCTTTATTTTTTTACATAACAAGCACATATATATGCCCTTAGCACAATCTATTTGTTTTCTGCTCCATATTTCTAGGTCAGGAAAGCTGAGGCACAGAGCAGTGGAGGAAGTCTAGGTCATACAGCTATTAAGTACCGGAATCACTACACTGAACCACAACACTATGCTTCTATTCCCTGTTGTGAGACCTAGCGAATTTGTAAATAATGGACAGTGCAAAAAGACAATGCCCTGTGGCTGCCCCAACAACAAGCTACAAGCTGGGTAGTTTAAAACAACAGAAATCTCACAGTTCTGAAGCCTGAAATCCAATACCAAGGTGTCAGCAAGACACTTTCCTCTGAAGGCTCTAGGGGAAAAAAAAATCCTTCTTTACCTCTTCTGAGAATTTTATGGTGGCCAACAAGCCTTGAAATGAGTCCTTTGGTTTATAGACACCTAAGTTGTCACATAACCTTTTCTGTGTGTTTCTGTGTCCTTTCCTGTCCTCATAAAGCCATTGCTTATTGGATTAGAGCCAAACCACTATGGCCTCATCTGAACTAGTTATATCTGCAAAGATCCAACTTCCACACTTCAAGATGAATATGAACTTTCAGCAGGTGACACTATTTAACCCAGTACATGACAACAAAGATTGTTTCAACGCTCAGGCCTGTAAGCCTAGTTACTCAGGAGGCTGAGAGCTGAGGACTGAGGTTCAAAGCCAGCCCAGGGAGGAACGTCCATGAGACTCTTATCTCCAATTGACCATCAAAAAAGCTGGAAGTGGAGCTGTAGCTCAAGTGATAGAGTATTAGCCTGGAACAAAAATGCTCAAGGATAGCTCCCAGGCTCTGAGTTCAGGCCTCAATACATCAAAGCACACATACATCAAAACCACTCAGCTACACACTGGCTCTGAATGCTAGTGAGGCCTTAGGACTCACACCAAAACCATCCATGCAGCAGCTATAAGTTTCAAAAAGTCAACTGCAATTTCTTTAGTACCAAAATGACATCATTTTCTACTCTTGCCCCAGTGTTCAACATGTGATATTGCTGGCAGTTTCTCCTGAGAAAATCGATCCAATTGATTTGATGTGTACAATAGGGGCAATCAAACACTGTCATTGTGGAGGGTTTTGTAGCAAGCACGTGCAAAGTTGACCATGCTGGAGTATCCAGGCCAGTGGATGTTGGGAAAATGGCGGCTGCTCACCAGGAGTAACCTATGATTTACAATACCATGGTGATCTTCGGGGAGAAGTGCTTGGATATCAGAGATTCTCTGTGAAAGATCCAGGCATTCTCTTGGGTAAAAATGAATCTTATTAGTGTAAGCATCATGCCCACCTTTGGTCCTCAGCTCCACTCAGACCTGAGCTCCTCCCTCTCTCCACCCAGACCCACCCAAGCACCCACCCACCTCACTTCCTGCCTGCAGACCCTTCTGCTACTTGAATAGGGACAGGTGCCATGTGCTCCCTCTCCTGGGAAATATGGCTCCTCTAATAATCCTTGCAATAATCTTTCTCCTGTGCCTGCCTGCCTGCCTCTGCATGATCCCCTGGGATGGAGGTGAAGGATTCCTTTCAGTTACCACCACTCCAAGTTCATGACATGGATAGCCCAACCCAAGGCCATTGAAACAAAATGCGGATAAAATTCCAATTGTAAGAAAGGAGCTGAAGATGTTATCCCCATATAGAAATGCTAGCAAGGGAACCAGGGTGAGCCATCAGTTCAGATTCAACGACTTCTAGCTTCTGAATGAGCCAGTGGCAGAGCAGTAAGGGCTTAGAATTAATAGTAGAAGCTGCTGAGATTGGTCAAACAGGTGGGAAAAGCAAGGAACGTGTGCAAATAAAAGGGAAGGGGGCAAAAATGATCTTGAGAACTCTCCCACCTAAGCCATGACTCAGTTTTACTCCAGTGTTTCTGTTGCAGGAACTTGAGGAAAGAGGGGTAGTCAAACTGCTCTACACAAACCCATTCTCTCCTCATGCCTGCTATCACTACTGTAACTGTGTGTGTGTGTGTGTGTGTGTGTGTGTATGACAAAGAGAGAGAGAGAGAGAGAGAGAGAGAGAGAGAGAGAGAGAGACTGGGTTGGTACTGGGGCTTGAATTTAGTGCCTGGGTAGTACCTGAACTTTTCACTAAAGGATAGCATTGTACTACTTAAGCCACAACTCTACTTCTGACGTTTTGGTGGTTAATTGGAGGTAACAGTCTGGCTTGGAAATGTGTTCCTCAGATCTCTGCCTCTTGAGTGACTAGAATTATAGGTATGAGCCACCAGTTCCTGGCTTATATATGTCTTTATTATGTCTTGAATAAAATTATCTCATCAGAGCAGTAAAAACATTTGAAATCATGAGTTTAGTGATCAGAGAGAGTCAATCAGATCAACAGCATCCTTTCATCACAATCTTATGAGTCTGGACATTTAATTAACCCACCTAAAAATTATTAAAGATCCACTATCAGCCAAGTATCCAGACAGGAATTTGGATTTAAAAAAACAAGATGGACTGGGTGCCAGTGGCTCACGTCTGTAATCCTAGCTACTCAGGAGGCTGAGATTTGAGGATCGCAGTTCAAAGCCAGCCCAGGCAAGAAAGTCCATGAGACTCTTATCTCCAATGAACCACCAGAAAACCGGCACTGTGGCTCAAGTGGTAGAGCACACACCTTGAGCTGAAGAGCTCAGGGACAGTACCCAGGCTCAGAGTTCAAGCCCCACAACTACCACCAACAACAAAGAAACAAGATGGTAGAGCTGTCCATAGTGGCCCATGCCTGTTATTCCAGCACTTGAGAGGCTAAGGAAGAAGGATCACAAATTCAAGGCCAGTGGGATATATAGAAAGACCATGTTTTGAAATAAATAATGTAACTGTAACCACTCTGTATATCACCTTGACAATAAAATTAAATTTAAATAAATAAATAAAAATTAAAACCAAGATGACCAAAGGAGGTGCTACCAAAATTATGGAATAAACACTTTACATAGCATCTCCCCCAAACCCATGGTCTAGATGCAAATAAGAAGAGGAAGGAGGAGGAGGAGGAGAAAGAGGAAGAGGAAGAGGGAGGAGCAGTAGCCATAGCAGCAACAACTACCTGAAAGCTGAACAGTAAGTTATAGCAAGGAGTTTAGGGAGGGAAGTCCAAACCCGATGGTCAGCCTGGGGTGAATTCTTCTTTGTTTGTTTTTTTTCTATTAGTTTCAGCTATGGAATGGCCCCAGTTGCAGTTGTACAAGTGACTCCATCCATCTAGTCACTGTCCCTGCCCATGGATCCTTACTCTTTTCTACTCAGCTGAATAGAAAGGTTTGTATGGGCCTGGCCCAGAAGCAATACACATGATTCCATTGGCCAGAGCTCAGGCATATGACCATCCTATCCTTAGCTGCAATGGAGACTGGGAAATGTAGTCTAAGCATATACCCAAAAGTATAATAAAATATCATACAGATGGCAGTTGGCAATAAAATAGCCTGTTCCATTTAAGTACTTTGGAAGAAAAAAGGTGTGCAGTGAACTTTGTGAACAGAGGAGGGAATTCTAAACTAGAATGAAGAGACAGAGACCAGAGAAGGTTTTGGGAAGGACAGGACATGAGCTTTGCAGAGTAATTAGGAAGATAAAAAGGGGACCACAGAAGGATAGCAAAGCATGGGCAAAGACACAGAGGCAGGAAAAGTGCTGGTGAATTTGGGAGACCCCAGGTGGTTCTATATTCCTTATGCAATGGCTGCATGGAGGGGGGAGAGGGAGAGGAAGGGAGGGGAGGAGAAAAGAAAAGAAGAAATAGGAAAGAAGAAATTGGAAAGGGAGGTCAGTCAAGATTCAATCCGGACTACTCTATAGTGTCATTGATGGATATGAACAGGGGCACAATCAAACCTGGTTTCCATTTTGAAAGAGGCTAGTAGTTGTATGGAGGGTAGATGAAGGCCGAGCTTACGGGATTTTTGCAATGGTTCAGGCAAGAATCAACTTAAGCTTAAACAAAGCAGTAGAGTATGGTATATGGTAATTGCATATAGTAGATGAGCTCAAAGAAAAGTTGTTTCATTGGTTTGTTGGTTCATTCGTTCCTTTAACAAACATTTATTGTCTTTTCTTTCCACAATGAATAAACAAGCGATATTCCTGTCCTCATAGTGTTTACATTCTGGTGAATATTTTAAAACATTTATAAGTAAAGGCAAATGTATAGTGTGACTAGAGTGGTCATTATTAGCAAACAACATATGCTTGAATTTTTGTGAGACATCTGTGTGGAGGTTGTTTAATTAAGAGTTATTTCTATGAGAGTTCCTTGGGAGAGAAGCCCTGGTTACAGATGTGTCTTTGAAAGTCATTAGCATATGGACACTTGTGAGAGACAAACAGAACAACATAAAACAAAACCAATACAGACAAGTTCATGTAAAAAGGACTTAGGACCTTTGGCTTGGAGCACCAAAAAGCTCAGGGTTTGGTTCTTCAACCTTCAGGCTTAGCTAATCTCAGAGCATTGCATGATAATTGAGGCTTCTGTGTTTCTTTTAATATCTTAGACTCTCTTGGCTATGACTGCCTCTGAAAATTCCCAAGTCTGCAATTCATATCAATTGGATCAACAGCCCCACTAGGGAGTTGTGGTTCTTTGCTTATTTGTCTCCTGATCACTCCAGCAGAAAAGTTGCAGTGAACACGGTGATTGAGCCAATAAGGCTTACATACCCTTTCTTCAGCTAAGCCCTGTATCCTAGGGTTCGAGTACTCTGATGTGCAAAACTTAGGTCAGAGACCATCCTGAGGCCATGTATAGGACAGGGCTAGTGCCATGAAAACCACAAGTATGTTCACTTAGGAAAGATCAATTCTAGTAGTAGGTAGGGAGAAGCAATGTTAAACAGGCAAAGACTAGAATGTTCACTAAAGGTGGAAACAAGCACAGGAGGTAAGTCCCAGTATCCTGCCCAGAGAAGGTTGTAAGGGAAAGCGAGGAAATGGCTATCACAGGATAAGAGGTGATATTAAGGAGGAGCTTGTTTAAAAGATTGGATAGAGGATCTGGGAAATTCATAAATGAAACGGTGCTGCGTGTCTATACTTGTCAAACTGAAAGGCAAGATCCAGAGGATCTCGAATTCCAACTTTATGTAAAAAAAATATTATGAGGGTTTATGTGTTATTTCTAAAATAAAACATATACTGTGGTTCTAGATGTCAACTGTGGGGAGGAGGTTTAAGCTGAAACACTGAACTGGAAATGGACTTGTAAATGACACCTTCAGACTCTACTCCCAGAATTCCCTGCAGTGAGTATGGCTGATCCTCTGGTTAGGAGTCTTCAGGTAGAAAAGAGGTGGCTGTTTGTTAGTTGAGCTTTTGCCTGCTGCTGCATGGGTAAAGGGATCTTATTTTCAGAGATGTTTTAGGAGAGATCAACTTACAACTAATGACAATGTAATAGGTCCTGTTTGAAGTATTTGCCCTCAGTTCTCCTGACAAGAAGTCCATGACCAGGGGGCATTATTTTCATCACTCCTGTTTTAAAAATGAAGAAGATAATGCTCAGGAAAGTAAAATTGCTTACCAAGTTCTCACATCTCTGGGTTTAAATACAAGGACCCTAGAACCCTAGTGTCCTTAATCACTGCATATACTACCCCTTGCTCAGTTCTATGATCTGCAGTTAGGCCATAGGTTCTGATATTAACTCAGGAAATACAAGCTGGGTAGGGGTGGCTCACCTCTGTAATCCTAGCTGCTCAGAAGGCTGTGATCTGAGGATCACTGTTCAAAGTCGTACCATGAAGAAAAACCATTGAGAGTATAAATCCAATTAACCTGCAAAAAGCTGTATTGGAGTTGTGGCTCAAGTGGTAGAGTACCACCATTAGTGAAAAAGCCAAGTACAAGCTTAAGGCCTGAGTTTTGAGCTCAAGACATAGTACTGACAGAAAGAAAAGAAAGAAAAAGAGAGAGAGAGAGAGAGAGAGAGAGAGAGAGAGAGAGAGAAAGAAAGAAAGAAAGAAAGAAAGAAAGAAAGAAAGAAAGAAAGAAAGAAAGAAAGAAAGAAAGAAAGAAAGAAAGAAAGAAAGAAAGAAAGAAAGAAAAATCTAAGATAGATGATAGCTAGCTAGCTAGATAGCTAGATAGCTAGCTAGATAGCTAGATAGCTAGATAGCTAGATAGCTAGCTAGCTAGCTAGCTAGATAGATAGATAGATAGATAGATAGATAGATAGATAGATAGATAGATAGATAGATAGATAGATAGATAGATAGATAGATAGATAGATAGATAGATAGATAGATGGATGGATGGATGGATGGATGAGAAGAGGAAGGGACAGGAGACAGAAAGAGGGAAGAAGGAAGGGGAGAGAGCAAAAGAGGGAAGGAGGAAGAAAGAAGGGAGGGAAAGGCAGAAAGGGAGGGAGGGAGGAAGGAAGGAAGGAAGGAAAGAAGGAAGGAAGGAAGGAAGGAAAGAAGGAAGGAAAGAAGGAAGGAAGGAAGATAACTCAATCCTAGATTGACTTGTAAAAGAAGAAAGAAGTAGGTTGGAGAAGACAGAGCTGGTGGCTGGGCCTTATCCTTGCATTATCCTGCTCACCCCTTGGTAACCCAATGGGCCTGCCTCACAAGTACAGAAGCCCTGGTCCTGGGCAGTTTTTCATCTTGGAAACGTGTAGCTATAAGAATTTATTGCCGGGTGCTGGTGGCTCACACCAGTAATCCTAGTCACTCACAAGGCTGAGATCTGAGGATTGAGGTTCGAAGCCAGCCAGAGCAGGAAAGTCTGTGAGACTCTTACCTCCAATTAACCACCAGAAAACCAGAGGTGGTACTGTGGTTCTATGTAGTAAAGTACTAGCCTTGAGAGACAGCACCCAGACTCTAAATTCAAGCCCCATGACTCCCCCACACACACACAAAAATTATTTAGTTCACTGAGTGACATTTATCTAAACCCTACAATTACCTTTGATAGGATGACATTTTTAATTTTTATGATTTTAATGTACCTCCCAAATGAAAAGATAATTTCAGAGATGGTTAATTCAATAGTTGCTTCCATAATGTAAGGATGAAGAGAAAAGCAAGCCTGCAAATTCACAGTCCTAAGCTGTTTTCTTTGCATATACACAAATGATTTTTCACTCCATTTCTGAATATACACAAAGATACATAGAGCAATGTATGGACCCATGTGGCACTTTATTAGTGACTCACTGTGATTTCATGATTAGTGTATGTATTACTATGGGTTCTGTGGTGAGTCTGTGGTAGATCTTGACAAATTATGGTCTTTGTCACTACCTTCTGAGACCCCAGAGTCCGAACTCCTTCTTTCGCCTCCCAGGTAACAACATGCACAATTCTCAAAAGTTCTTCATTTACATTTTGAATTGTTGTTATTTTACCTCTGGTCAGTCTAACCCTTTCCCTTCCATTCCCTATATTACCTTGAACAAAAATCAGATAACACCTAACTCCATCCCATAAATATTTTAGGACATATCTCTAGAAGGTCAAGTTTATTTCTAAACACAGAATCACAATGCCATGATCTTAATCCCCTAATATTAGCAGATAGATAGCCTATGCTCATATGTGCCTAAGTTTCTTTTTGAATTCTGCTTGTTCCATACCCCTTAAATATTAGTGACCCAGTTATATGTGTTACTATTGATATCATTTTTAAATTATTTTTCTTATGAAATATTTGAGAACCACAAATGAAGAGAGAATAGTATGATGACTCTTGGAAATTCATCAGTCAGTCTCCACAATTATCTCTACTTGGCCAGTCCTCCCACATCTCCTCTCATTTGCTCGATGTTTATAGAGCAAGTTCCAGACATGACAACACTTCACAACATCAAGCCTACATTCTTTGTTTGGTGGGAGGCAGAAAAATGTCAAGATGATCTCTGGTAGGCATTTATATTATTTATTTCCCTTCTAAATCCCTGGAAAAAAGATGATATTAAATGCAATATTTTTAGCAAATCAGATAAACTGCCACTTGGCGTTTTGCTCTTTCTTTCTTGTTTTTTTTTTTTCCTTCTTCTTCTTCAAACAATGTTTAAAATAAAACCAAATTCTAAACAAATGGCACTAATAGCCTATGACATGAATACCAAACACAATATTTGTGTCCCACACGTTCTCTCAGCTGTGCCCAGACTTTTTAAAGCACATATTTCTCTAAGATTAATTGAATAAAAGCTGAAACACAAAAAAATCAGGCTAATTATAATTTTAAAAAGAAAAAGAAAAAAATGAAGAGTCACCATCAGCTGGTTTATATTGAAAGAAGGCCTGCATGATGACATTCCGTTGACATTGTCCCTCCTACACATTTCTTTCAGGTTTAAAATACTCTGTTTTCCAAATAGCTCTTGGGGACCTCTAAAACTTATGCCTCTTGTTACCTGTGAGGCACAAGAAGTCACTCTAGCTCTGGGGTCTCATAAATTAATGGCACAGGTCAGGATTTGTTAAGAGTTGCTAAGATAATCTTGTTTAGGTTCATAATAACTTACCATGGAAGTTACAGTAACACCCACACTCTCTGCCGAATCACAGCATGTCACCATATCACTCATTCTGCCATTGTCACCATAAAGCAAATGACAAATGACAGCCATATTGAGTTATACAACATTAAAAAACTCAGAAGGGTGATGAAAACTTGGCCCTGGCTTAGGTCAAGCAAATAGCAAAAGAAGAACAGCTGAGCACTTCTAGTGCCAACAGCCAAGAATCTGGACAAACAAAAAGTCATTGTTTAGGACTGTAAATTGGTTCAACACTTTTGCAAAAGTTTTGGCAGTACTCGTTAAAACTAAACACGCATACAGCCTACGATCCAACAATTCCACTTTATGGCACTAGAGGTCAGAATAGTGTTGGGGGTATAGTGGAGGCAGAGGGTAGAGGAAGCTTCAGTGAGTCCTTTGGGAGGCCAGAAATGACTTTAATTTTGATCTAATGGTTAATCATCCAGGTACAGATACAGGTAAACATTCATTGAACTTGTATACGCCATACTTGTTCACTCTCCTAGAAGTCATAGCTTCAAACAGAAAAGCATTTAGCAAAAACCTTAAAAATAGGCTATTCCAACAGTCTAAAATTGAGAAGGATCTGTGTCTAGAGTTGAAGATAATTGCTGTGCTTACCAGAACCACTGTGGTTATAGGCTTCTAGGTAGAGAGCTCTCAACCAAAAGGTGGCAGGGGGAGGGGGATTGGAATGCTCCCCTTGCTCCCTCTATATTTCTATCACATTCTCTCTTTTCTTCAAGAATCTGAGTGTCTTCAAGACAAAGACCCACCCTTCCCAGAAAGCTGTTGCTATATTAACAGGTACTGAGTCCGGCTGCCATGAGACATTTCTTTTGACTCTTGAATTGGCCTTTCTTTGACAAATGGATAGCAATGGTTGATGGTTGGGTTGATTCTTGGCAAAACAGAATTGGTAATGTCATATCACATTCCCAATGACTTACTTAAGTTAAATAACAGGCATTGGTGATATTACTTAATATTTATTCACACCCATAATCCTAGCTACTCAGGAGGCTGAGATCTGTGGATCACAGTTCAAAGTCAACCCCAGGCAGAAAGTCCATGAGACTCTTATCTCCAATTAACCACCAGAAAACCGGAAGTGGTGCTGTGGCTCAAAGTGGTAGAGTGTTTGCCTTGAGTTGAAGACCTGAGGGACAGCATCCAGGCCCAGTGTTCAAGCCCTACAACCAACCAAATACACACACACACACACACACACACACACACACACAACCATTGTGTTTGAGGACCTTGTTTCCATATTTCATTTAGTATTCACTCATCCATGTGCACTCACTTAGTAGTAAACAATTGGAAAGAAACCTTGGCTGAGTTTTTACATTGCTGTGACACCAGCTGATACCTGGTGCGATTTGCTTTACACCAAGTTTTTCTGTTTGCAGAGTACGGATACATTTTATTTTTGTAAGAAAGGCAGATCTGTATTTTGCCTAGGAAATTGTGATGGACTTCTAATGAACAATGCTTATGATGAGGAAAATGGGAGGAGGAAAACCCTGGAGGCTCAAAGAACACACACATGAAAAGCATGAACGTAAAATATGATAATAACTCCAGGTGCAGTTTCTAGGTTAAAGTGGTTTTATGTTTGTTTCTACATAGGTTTAGGTAATATGATATAATTAATGCCAGAATATGGTGATGATTTGAAAAGAATCAAGGCTAAGTAGGAGTAGAAAAAAATGATGTACCAATACTCAAGATGGAAAACCATTTTATAATTCACAGTATCTCAAGTATATGGTATCTTTAAAATATGAAAAAAAAACTTTAAGGATATAATGAATTAAAGCTGTGGAAGTCTGCTAGTGACAACAAGAATCTATATTTCAGGGCATTACATCCCTTGAATATTTTTATTTGATTTTAATTCAAGGGTCAGATTTTTATGGCTGGGCATATAGTGAAGAAAGATTCCATCAGCTGCTTTGACATTCTTGTAATACAGGGAAACACAGGATACCTTTGCTATGTCAAATGTTTTATAAGATCAGAACATGTGTTCCACTTCATAGTATCAAACACAGAGCAAAATGGCTCTAATTGGGAACATACTTGGGCAGATGATTGGATTAAAATGACTGAGAGTTATAAATGTCTGCAATGTCTATTTCTGGCACGAATAGGGGAAATGGCTCTAATTTCTAAAGCGTGTACATAATGATTAAATTAGTCCACAGAGATGAAGAGTATATCTGGAGAAGATAGACTCTGGAGAAGAAATAACATACGAATAAGGAAAGAGGCAAATCAATTCCTCAGTGGACAGCAATCACCAGGCGCAAACCCTCCTATCCCACCATCACGTGACCTCTCCTCCCCCCCCCCCCCACTATTGGGCTCTTTTTTGGGTGAGAATCTCATTATTCCTGTCTTCTAGTACCTTCCAACCTAAGTAAGATGCTGCCTAGACTTCTGCTGCTTTGCCATTTACTCTTGGGGGGAGCATGTTTATGGACTTGAACAGGAGTCTTTAAAAGGTGCACAGGGCTTATTTTGATGGAATGAAAAACCAGCTAATCTTGGACTTCTGACGTACACTCCATGCCAGTGAAGAACAACACTAATAGGTGTTCCTGCGAATCTTGGTTTTGGAAGAAGTTAGTAAAAATGTAGGTGTGTAAACTGCACAGCAGCATGTGCATATCTTTTTGTGTTGTTCTTCCTGTCTTTGAGCCTGACCCCCAAGCAAGGTAAGGGCCTGTCTCTCACCTTGCTTATCACAGTATGCATGTGTGTGGCTGGAGAAGGTCCTAAGAGGAAACATTCTAGGTGATAGCAAGATTGGCGTGTGGTAACAGAGCAAAGGGACAGTTGATTGGGGACATTGGTTGAGGAGGTTCGACCCATAATCCCCTGTGCATAAACTTCTTCAGAATATGCTGAGCATATTGCTGTAATGACTGTTTATTACCCTCACCATTGGATGGGTGTGGGAGGTAGAGCAGTTTTCACTGCTCCTGACTAAGACTCTAAGGCATGATCTCCCAAATTTCCCAGAAAACCTCAATGGGATGAAGCCCAGGGACCCACAGAAATCATCTTTGTAAGGCATATTTTCCTGCCATGTTATCCTAACCCTCCATGGAAGCTTTCAGCATACCCTCCAAAGTAAGTTTCTTACACTTAAATCCTTTTTATCAAGGCCAGTGTTTTGGGGACCCAGAGTTGGCCAGCTGAGTTGGAACTCAAAGATGTTCATAGGAGCCTTGCCATTGAAGTTTACTTTCTATGACAAATGACTTTAGCTTTGTGGACTTCAGTCCTCTCATCTGTAAAATAGGGACAATTGTATAACTTTGCTACCTAACATTTTATTGAAAGGAGCAACTATGTGTAAAGTATTTTAAAACTTGAAGAAGTTGCACACTAGTGGCTGGTGCCTAGCTACATAGGAGGTCTGAGAATTGAGTTTGGAATCCCATCTGTGCGGATAACTCTGAGAGATTTTTATCTCCAGTTAACCAGCAAAAAGCCAGAACTAGAGGCTTGACTCAAGTGGTAGAGTACCAATCATGAACAAAAAAGGTCAAGAGACAGTGTAAGGTCCTGAGTTCAAGGCCCATTTTACACACACACACACACACACACACACAGAGACACACACACACACACACGCACGCATGCGTGCGTGCTCGCACACACATACAAACATTAAAGAACATAAGAAGCCAAGCACTGGTGGTTCATAACTGTAATCCTAGTTACTCAGGAGACTGACATCTTGAGGATAATGGTTCAAGCTTGGGCAGAAAAGTCCATGAGGTTCTTATCTCCAATTAATAATCACCAAAAAGCTAGAAGTGGTAGAGTGCTAACCTTGGACAAAGAAAGTTCAGGGATAGCACTCAGGCCCTGAGTTCAAGCCCCAAGACATGCCCTTCCTCCCCTCACACATCTTAGAAGAACCATACAAATACAGTATTCATTGTAGTCCATGGAGACAGTTTCACTACCACTCCCCAGTGGCTTTTATTTGCTTGGGAATGGGAATAGTAAAACCACTTTATTCTGAATTAATTATGGACTCATAGAAACTTAAAATAAAACATGGATTCCCTGTACCAATCTACAGTTATCCCCAAGGATGGCTTATGTGATTGCAGTAAGATAGTAAAACCCAGCATTTGGGGCTGAGCACCAGTGGCTCATGCCTGTCATTCCACCTTCAAGGGAGGCAGAAGTCAAGAAGATACCAGTTTCAGGCTAGCCCAAGCAGAGAGTTTCACAAGACTCTATCTCAATAGAAAAAGCTGGGTATGGTGGTGCATGCCTGCTGTCCCAGCTATGGCAGGTAGTGTAAATAAGAGGATCTTGATCCAGGTCATCCCAGGCAAAAAAAAAAAAAAGTGAAACTATCTGGCAATGGGATGGAGGCATGGCTCAATGTCCAGCCAGAGGAAAGCCTGAGTTCTGCAGAAATAACAACAAAGGGAGTTTATGTTGATACAGTATTAGTAGTAGATTATGCATATTTTTCAATTTTATGCTTCTTAACTTCTTATGGCTCTGCTATCCAATTCTCAGTCTGTGGTTTCCATTTTCCCTGTGTCTAGTAATCTTTCAGGAGTCTAAACTAGTCCCTTGCCTTACTAGCTTTTAGAACATACCACATTCAAACAAGTTCTAATTGAACAACTTCTGTCATTGTCCTAGGCATGTTTCAAAAGTCTGGAACACAAAGTTGAGGCAGGAAGATCAAAAGTTTGAAGTCAGCCTGGACTACACAGGGAGACCATGTTTCAAAAACAGGGTGCTGCTGGCTCACACCTGTAATCCTAGCTACTCAGGAGGCTGAGATCTGAGGATCGTGGTTCAAAGCCAACCCGGGCAGGAAAGTAAACCACTAGAAAACCAGAAGTGGCGCTGTGGCTCCAGCGGTAGAGCACTCGCCTTGAGCTGAAGAGCTGAGGGACAGCACCCAAGCCCAGAGTTCAAGCCCCATGACCAACAAAACAAAAAACAAAAAACAAAACAACAACAAAAAACAACAACCTGAAGCAAAATACTGTTTCTTTTCACCTAAATCCCTTCTGTCACCATTTCCTGACCTATAGGCAGGCATTGCGGGACAAATCCCAAGAACTTTGATTTTCTAAGCAGTTTAATAAAATAGTTAAGGCAGTAGGGACTGAAAGAGCTGTTTCCAATGATGAATTAGATAACAATATTTTCATTAGCAGATTAGCACTGTCTTCTGAGGTGCTTTACATGTCTTAGATAAATGCCTTCTTGTTTAGTTGATTCATATCCTTTTTAATTTATCAAGTTGCCCTGTTATCCTTTCCTTAGGGCTCCTGGGACATCACCTTTAGTGGGCAGAGAAAATGTGTGTGGGGGAGCCTTTTCTCCATCAATCCTCCTTTTAAGGGAAGGGTCACAGGGTCATTCGCAGGAGTGCCCCAGTCATCTCCTCTTCTTCTTCCTTAAGCAGATAATTTATCTCTTCTCCAACTGTGTTCTTGGTTAAAGGTTAACAAAAACTGGGAGCCCCCTTCAAGTTCAAACCCTTGCAATGCTCAGACTGCTGTGCCAACAAGGTCTTTCAAAACAAGCAAACAGAAAACACATGAGGGGCAAGCTTCAGAAGACTGTTGCCCTATATTTATTTCATCTTGATGATGGCAAGTTCTGCTGACCATCCAAATCATCTGTAAATGCTTCAAGATGCCCATTCTTAAGGTTCTATTCCTATTCCTCTTGAAGCAATGCCGGGCCCATTTTCCCAGCCTTCCAAGTGTCAGCTCCCCCCTTCTCTCTCTCTCTCTCTCTCTCTTCTCTCTCTCTCTCTCTCTCTCTCTCTCCCTCCCCTCCCACCTCTGATAGCTCGTCACTACTGAGATAACCAACTCTTCTTATGTTAAGCAATGCCATCAACATAAAAAAGAAGCCACTTGCTGGGCTGTTGGTTCAAGCCTATAATCCTAGTTACTTGGGAGGCTGAGATATGAGAATCATGTTTTAACACCATCCAAGGTAGGAAACTCTCTTGAAACTCTGATCTCCAATTAAACATCCTTCACACACACACACACACACACACACACACACACACACACACACACACACACACACACACACACACACACACACACACACGCCATTTTTCAATAAAAGATCATCCTGAATGAACTCAGGAGGATAAACCAGAATGGCATGGCTCTCAGGAACAAGCAAGAACAGGGAACAGTTACTACCATTAAGGAAGGAAATAATACTGAGCCTGGTGAGAGCTGAAGCCATGACAAAGGGGCTCCTGAGTGGGATCTATAATCCTGGAGCGGTGCAGCTACTACCAAACAAGATTCCCAGGAAGGGAAAGAATGGGGAGGGAAATGCAGGCTTCTGTCTCTGACCATACTTGAATCTACTGCTGACATCTCCCATTGGTCAAACAAAACTGGATACCAGAGGACCAGGAGACTGGCAATACAGTGGATGAGACTAAGTATTAGAGACACCGAACAGGACAGAGAAGCAAAGGAAGAAGCAATTCTTCTCAATCTCCCCAAACCAACTCCATGCCCTAATTGTGCCATCTCACAATGTCCTTCCATTTGTAAATTATGGTTTGAGTTCTGAAGTTCTTTGAAATAGGCATATATCCTTTTATTCTTATCATGATTTGCTTAGCTTTGGATAAGTGTCTCCTAAAGATCCATGTGTTAAAAGTTTTGGTTCCCAAATCATGGGACTATTGGGAGATGGTAGACCTTCTAAAAGGTCTTCCAGCAAGTTGGGCCATGCCCTTCAGAGGAAATACTAAAACCCCGGCCCCTCTTTCTTCCTCTCTTTTTATCTCTCTGGCCATGGGACATACAGTTTTCCTTTGCCAATACCCCTGCCACAGGTTGAAAGCAAGGAGGGCATTTGGGACATGGATTGAAACTTCTAAAATTGTGAGTCAAAATAAGCCTTTCCTCTTTACAAATTGATTTGCCTCTGGTATTTCTTTTTACAGTGATGGAAAACTTAACATATACCTTAATGTACAGATGAGAAAACAAGTTTAGAGAAGTAAATTTGTGGTTTCCCTAAGATCACTATATAGGTAAGAAATACCAGAGTTAAAGCATGAATCCAGGTTTATAAGTTCAATTTTTCTTTTTACCAAAATCTAGCGCATATTTGTAGTGTTTATTCTCTTGGATATCTCTCCATTCCTATCTATACAAATACACACACACACACACACACACACACACAAGCACAAGCACACACATATACCATGTTGTGTTAATACTTATCATTAACACATCTTTTGGCTTAGCTTTCTCCTGTCTTCAGCAATTGTGCTCCACACCTCTTCAGCCTTCATTATTGCTTGTTCTTCCAGTTAGTTTAGGTCCACTAGCACCTCCCCCTCCTCCTGTAACTCCTCCTTTCCTTACCAGCCACCTCTTGCATCTAATGTTGAACTGCCATTCTACACAGCATTGCACTATACAATATGATAGTAACTTAGAGTACAGAAACCTGGCAAATGCTCCCTTGGCTTGTTGAGCAAGGTTAAAATCACCAGTGATAAATCATATAGATAGCATGTACCCTTGAATGAAAATGGTACTTTTTCTCTGTGCTTATCTTCTCCCAAACCCATAACCCAAATGTAATCATGAAGAAAATCTCAGTCAGGCCCAACTGAAATATCCTTCAAAATACCTGACTAGAACTCCCCAAAACTGCCACAGTCATGAAAATTAAGAAAAGTCTGAGAAGTTATCACAGCCCAGAAAGTGCTAAGGATAATGTAATGTGGTAATGCACCACATTATGATCCCTGGAACATAAAGAATCAAGTATTTGTAGAAAAACAGCTAAGTCTAAAAATTGGAATTCAGTTACTAGTGAAATATCTGGTTTTTCTTTTCTGAATTATCACAACTGTGCATGGTAATGAATAGAAACCTCTGTACCATCTTCGCTACTGTTCTGTAAATGCAAAACTACCTGAAATAAAAAGATTTATTAAGTAATAAAAATAAGATGGTTACTCAGTTCCATTTTTGATAAACCTTTAACCATGTTCGGTGCAACTTCAGGCTGTGAGCCTACTTTTGTGTTCAACTGTAAATTTTATAAAATCTAGAGTGCAGATGGAATCTGCAATGAGATGTCACTGACAGGCCCAAGACTCAGCCTCCAGAAACACAGAATGAGGCTGAGGAAAGACCAGGACAGGGAGGGGGGAGCGGAGAAGGAATTTGGGAGACACTAACTACTAGGGAGTAAAAGCTATAGCACTATGCTTCATCTTTGGTCCCCAGAGAAGCCACACCCACTATCCTCTCCATACACACTCAGTACTTGTCATTCTGAGAGCTTCCCGCCATCTCCAGCCCTGGCTTCCACCTACTTAGAAATAAATCAGATACATGAATCCATGGCTAATTTTCTACCCTTCCATGGGAGCCTGAATTGGCTGATGGAAGACCCAGTTGAAGATGATTCATGAATGACGTCAGAATTGTCTTTTTTAAAATAGTTTTTCCCTTGCAGAATTCTTCCCAGTGCTCCTTGCATCCATCCTTGGAAATCAAAGGAGGCTGGGTGAATCTCCTTTGTGCAGGGTGAGTATTATCTTTGTGAATCAACCGTACTGGCTTGCTTCTCGTGCCAGCCATATGGTCTTGGCTCTGCTCAGTTTTTCCAGGGTGCACGTGCAGGGAATCTAATAATGGATTCCAGCCAGCCTCTAGGCCATTATGTAAATAAGAATCCTCCAACAGTCTTCACAATCCCTTAGGACTCTAATTCATTAACTTAAGTTTTAAAAAACCCATACATACATTCCTTTTCATGGGGATAGGTGATCTTCACTGTACCCCATTTTGGAGCATGGTTTATTTTTAAGAATAGGGAGCACTCAATTTTATGACTTGTATTAGTTAAGTGCTCCATTTCATTAACCTTCTAAAACTCATCAGCTGCTCCCAGGGTTGTCCAATGGGCTTATTTCCCTGCCAATATTTATATACTTTAGGCAATTTTATTAGGTGTAGACAAATAGAAGATTATCTTATCTTTTAGAAGAATTGAAACTTTTAACATGATTTAGTGGTTTCTAATTCTGAAAATGTGTTTTATCTTAAAGTCTATGTTCCCCGATGTAGCTTTATTTTGTTACTAATTCCCTGGTACATCTTTTTTCATCCTATTATCTTATACCTTTCTACATTCTTATGTCTTAAGTACAAGTCTTACAATCAATATATAGTTCCATTAAAAAAATCCTATCTGACAACTTCTGTCTTTAACTGGCTACTTTAATTCTCTGGTAATTAGTGATTGTTAGTGTACTTATTATATTTAGACCTATTTTGCCATTCTTTTACCATGTGCGTAGATCATTATTTTACTGTATTTGGTGATATTTAGGTTTGAACTCAGAACCTTAGGCTTGCTAGGCAAGGGCTCTACCACTTAAGCCACACACACACACACACACACACACACACACACACACACACACACACACACACACACACACACACACACACAGCCTTTTTGGCTTGAGGTAATTTTTCAGATAAGGTCTCCCACTTTTTGCCTAGACTGTATTAAGACTGAATCTTTCTACCTATGTCTCCTGCATAGCTGGGATGATGAACAAGCACTACCACACTCAGCTTGTTTGTGGAGATGAGATCTCACTCAGTTTTGAGCAGTGCTACCTTCAAACTGATAGCTACCTTCCTCGAGGCTAGGATTCTAGATGAGTTTCCATATCTGGCCCTTTGCTTTGCTTTTTGAAAGTAAAGTCTACTTTTAGAACCACTTTATAGTCATAGAATAACAAAATTGAGACAAAAGAACAGAGGTGTCCCACAGGATTTCTTCCCCCACACATGCCCATTCTCCTCCATTATTAGCACACAACACCAAAGTGGTCCATGTGTTATAACTAATTAACCTGCACTGTATTTCCTTATTCTGCCAAAGCCCATGCTTTACATTAGGGTTTACTCTCAGGATTATACTTGGTCTGGTTTGGGCAAATGTATGATGACATGAATTCAACTTTATAGTATCACACAGGGTATTTCTCCCATCCTAAAAATCTCCCATGCTCTGCTTATTCATCCCTAGCTCTATCCCCAACTGCTGACAACCTCTGGCTCTTCTATTGCCTTCATAGTTTTGACTTTCCCATAACATCATACATTTGCAACCACATAGTATGTAGGCTGTTCTGACTGGTGTATTTTACTTAGTACTGTGCACTTGAGGGTCAGACATACCCTCTCATGGCTTGCTTATTTATTTCTGGTTAGCCCAGAATTAATTAATCCAGCCACCATATTTTTAATTTGCCATTTATCCTGATTTTTTTCTGCTATACCTTCTCAGTTCTTGCCATTTTTTGTGGATTATTTCTGTTTTATTGATTGGGTATTTGCTTCCTTATTTCATTTTTTTTACACATTGGGACTTTTTTCTGAATCTATTCTCTCAGAGATTGCTCTTAACATTTAATCATATATAGTTGACTTAAAAACTCAAAAATTAAAGTGTTTTAACTTCCTTATAAAAGATGAGAACTATGTCCCAATGATAAAAATCCATTCAATCCATCTTGCAAATAAAGTTTTATTGGAACACAGCCAATTTTATTCATTCATATAATGCTTATAACTGCTCTCATGCTACAATTATAGAGGTGAGAATTTGTAATGAAGACTATATGACCAGCAAAACTGTCCCTACATGGGAAAACCGTGTTAACCTGTGCTCTGTAATAATATTCTTAAGGATGTTAGATGTTTTGGTTTTGCTCTCTCCTATTTTTATTCACATGTGGTTGTTATCTAGTATTTTATTTATGTCAGTTGACTTCACAAATCTGATGTTTTCATTTTTCACTAATATTGTTTGCTTACATGCTTACATGTGCCGATACTTTTTACATTTTATTGCTCACCATTTCTTTTTGTATCTCAGATAATCCCCTGGTATCATTTTAATTCTTTCTGAAGTGCATCTCTTAGGAAGTGCTCCCTTAGTGAAGCTGTTTTGGTAAGAAATTCCTCTGTGTATATCTCTAAATATCTTCACTTTAGCCTCTTCCCTAAAATATGATTTTTCTGAGCGCACAATTCTAAGCTGACAGTTATTTTGTCTCCGCCATTGGAAAATAATACTCTACTGTCTTTTGGTTTCCATTGTTGTTGAAGTCAACTGTTAATCGAATTGTTATTCTTTTGAGGATGATCTATCTTTTCTCTCTGGTCCTTTGAAAGATCTCTTGGCAGTTGATATTTCAAAGTTGAATTATGATGCATTTAAGCATGAATTTCTTCTTTTTTAAATGTTCTGCTTGGTATGTGCTATTGTGTTTTTCAGCACTCTTGGAAGATTCTGGCCATTGTCTCTTCAAATCTCTCTCTCTCTCTCTCTCTCTCTCTCTCTTTCTCTCTCTTCTTTTCCCTCTTCATCCTTTCCTTGTTTATGTCCCTCTTCCTCCCTCCCCCTCCTTTTCTCTTTCACACCCCTCTTCCTGTTCCTTTCTCCTTCCCTCCCTCTCTTTCTGGAACCCCAGTAAGATTCATGTTTCACTCTCTGTGCTGCATTTTAGGTAATTTTCCAATCTTTTCAGCTGGATTTCATCTCCCGTTTAGCCTTTGGTAGCTTGCTTGTCTATAGGAATACACCTTTCATTTCTTTAATGTTTTTGGTCAGTCAAGGGGCTTGAATTCAGGGCCTGGGAACTGTCCCTGAGCTCATTTTCTCAAGGCTACTATTCTACCACTTTGAGCCACAGCTCCATTTTTCCAGTTTTTGAGTGCTTAAGTGGAGATGAGAGTCTCATGGGGACTTTTCTGCCCACGTTGGCTTCAAACTGCGATCTGAAGATCACTGCCTCCTGAGTAGCTAGGATTATATGAGTCAGCCACAACTGCCAGGTTATCTTTAAATATTTTATGTATAGCTGTTCTGTATCTGACAATCCCTGTATCTCTGTTACAGTATGTCTGAATGTACTATATATTGTTTATGTGCCTCTGACTCATAATAGCTTGCCTTTATATATTGTAAGATTCTTGCTTGATTTTAATTTATGGGAATTCTGTAACTCTAAGTTAAAGCTTCTCTTTCCCAGAGAAGCTTCGCTTTAGTCAGGGACACTCCCTTCAGCCACTGTGAGGATCCTAGGTTAGTATCCTGGCCACAATGCTGGCTCAAGTCTTAGTATTCCCATAACAATGTTGCCATTGGCATCTGTTCTCAGGATACTCCCCCTGCTCTGGTCTGGACTTGGACTGGTTTTTATTTGGGGAACTGTAGTTATAGAAGCCTTTAGAAATCTCTCCAACCACTTCCAAGACCAGAAATGCCCTGAAGAGTATCTTATATTCAAATTATGGTCATATATCTGTTGTGCAATGGGTGAGTCCCAACGCACATGTGAGCATGCCTACACAAACACACACACATGCACACACATGCACACGCACACACACACAAATACACACACATGCACAGTTTTCCATATTGTAGGAAGCAGAAGGTTCATTGTTAACATTTCAATCCTATGGTTTTAGACGAACATCTTGTTTGGAAAATGTAATTATTCACTGTTTTGCTTACTCTACCAAATATAAAATTTGGTTTCTTATTTAGTCCTTATTTGGTCATCTCTGTTGTTGGGAATAGTTACAAGTGTTAAGATGAATTTATGTATCGAAATATCAAGTGTACACAAGACACTTCGAAACTTAGATTCTTTCACCTTTGGAAGAAGACAGTGATCCTCCTGAGCAGGAGACCGGCGTGGCTCTGCGCTTGCCTCTCCCGCACACATGCATGGACATGCCAGTGCTATAACACTGCACCAACACCCTAGTAGCATTCACAGTCTATTGTATTGTTGCCACATATTTTACAGCCCATTTTTGCTAAGTCATTTTCCACTACCACTTGGAGAGAAAATTGGGGAGTCTACTCTAGATCCAGTTCCATGCCTCCCACTATTCATCTTCATGGGATAATTAAACTCTCTGAGCCTCCATCCCATTCTGGTCCACATGCATTACAAAAGGGCATCCACTCAAATGAAAAAGCAGCTGCGACACCCTCCTTTCTCCATCCCACTTCTTTCAGATTAGGCATGAAGAAAAGGGACTTGATCTGACATATATAAAAACAAACACTGGAGCATTGGTTTTGCTTGGAGTCCCTGGTATAACATGGCACAGAAGGGAAAGTATCAGTGCTGTGGACAAGTATCATTCTATATGGCACATTCTGTTACCAGGCAAACAATTCCTTGTATTCAAAACTTTCTTCAGGTACAGAGAGTTGTCCTTTCAATGAAAGGGCAAGAAAAGTTTAAATAAGTGGTCTTGGGACAAGTAGGGAAGGTTGAGTGGGAAAAGTATGGAAAGCATCTCAGTATTTACAGAAGACAATAAGGCCCTGAAGATTAAGAAGTCAAGAAGGAAAATTCAGCTATTGAACTTTCATTACAGACCTGCTACTTTTCTCCTTTGCTTGAATAAGTTCTAAAAAACATTACAATGAACAGAGATTGATGGGTGCAACAGTGTGTGCCTGCACCCCCACTAATGTGGGAAGTTGAGACAAGATGCTCATTTAAGCCTAGGAGCTCAAAGCTAGCTCGGGTACCATAGCAATAATAATAAGAATAACAATAATAATAGTAATTAAGGATAATAGTACCCATTTATCTATCATTTAGATTTGGTTTTTGGTAATGTCTTCTCATACTGGTCTCATCTACTTTTTTGCTGAAGTATTAAGAACCATAGACACAATAATATTTTGCCCTCAAAACCTTATCATGTCTTCTGTAATTTCAATGTCATTGCATCTAGCAATATTAACAGTAATTCTTTGGCATTACACAGCAAATTTTGTGCAATCTCTCTTGTAGCTGGTTGTTCACAACAGGACCCAATTAAAGACTAACGGATTGCATTTGGTGATTACATCTAAGACTCTATTAACCCAAATGGTCCTGGTAATTTTGATATCTTTTTTATCTCCATAACAATCTAAAGCTACAATAATCATTAGTTCCATTGTACAAATGCAAAAGTGAGGCTACAGAGGTAGTTATCCCAAGATCACAATATCTGTAAGTGTCTAGAGAACATTCTGTATTTTTAGCTGCCCACTACCCAATTCCCTTTCCTATTTGAAGTGAGTTCTACCACATCTTGGTGGTAGAATTCTGGGTACCAAGACAGAGGCACATAAGCTAGCTTAACAGATCAGATACCCTAGTCTAGGACTTTTGAGTTTAAACCAGTAAATCTTTCTAAAGTTAGGAAAATCTTGCATATTTACATTATCCAATATAGTGCCGACAGTCACACATAGCATCTACTCTAGTGAACAGTACAGATCTAGACAGAGTGACTTCAAGCTGCAGGAATAGATGAGAAATGAGATACATCATCAATGACAGAACTTCAGTGTCTAGGGGTGTTGGTAGTTCTGAGGGTTATGTTGATAGAGGTGTTCTAGATAGTTCACTTGTCCAGAGCCTAACTCATTACTCAGCCAATCAATGACCTAAACCACACAACAGCTATCCAATAAACTCCCCTTTTGGTTAAATTGTAAAGAATGAGTTTCTGTTGTTTGAAATCAACAATCCCTTGGCAAACACTGCCTGTTGCCAATCAGTTCATTCCCTCCCCTACTTAGGAACAGAATCACTATTCTTACTTAAGTACAAGTTATAGTTATTTGTGGCTATGTAACTAATTTCTGATCAGTGAGATACAGATAAAAAGTACGGTTCACACATTCTGGAAAGGACCTTTAAATAAGAAACACACAGTTTCCCTTCTTCCTTCTATCTGGGTGAGATATGCATATGATAAGAAAGACTGAAATGGCTCTCTTGGGCCATGAAATAGAAACCAAGTCTTGAGAATAGGTGAACATCAAAACAGAAAGAGCTGATAACCCTGTAGGTTATGAAGCTATTACAGTAGCCTCCATTGCTTTTTTTTTTTTTTTTTTTACAAAAGAGAATAACTTCTCTCTTATTTATTTCACTGTGGAATTTTTTTCTTTCTGTATTATTCTAATCCTGCTACTTTGAAGCTTAAAAGAATCCTTGCTGGGGGCTGGGAAGGTGGCTCAGTGGTAGAGCGCTTGCCTTGCATACCTGAGGCCCTAGGTTCGATTCCTCAGCACCATATAAGCAAAAAAGAAAAAAAGCCAGAAGTGGCGCTGTGGCTCAAGTGGTAGAGCACTAGCCTTGAGCTGAAGAGCTGAGGGACAGCACCCAGGCCAAGAGCTCAGGCCCCACGACTGGACCAAAAAAAAAAAGAATCCTTGCTGATAAAAGTGATAGTCATCGGGGCACGATTGGGGGGGGCAAATGAGTATTTTTAAAAGCTTCACATTTCATCACTTGGAAAGACCCTGGATTAGACTTCTGCTCAGAACTGGCTCTCTACCTCCATCTCACAGACAAGTTCCTCCATGGCTTCTAACAGTGAAAGAGGTCCCAAAAGTGGCCCAAGGAGAAAAGGATGCACAAAACACCGACACAAATTTACTAAGGAACAACTGCAAGAACTTGGTGAGCTATTCCATCAGACACCGTACCCTGATTTTACAAGCAAAGAAGAACTGGCGAAAAAAGTCTATTGCCCAGTGCATGTAATTGGTAACTGGTTTCAGAATAAGAGCGCCAAACTTCCATATGAAGAGCGACACAGGATATTTGCTATGTGGAAACACCAATACTATCTATCTTTCAATAGCCAGTATGTTCAGGCTGCAACTCCCAGCTATGCCAACGAGAGGTTCCTGACGGAGCAGAATGCTCAGACAGCTACAGCAGATTGGTCCCCTCTAGAGAAACAAGAAGGGAATCTCAGCCAGCAGATGGACTCCAATGCCAAAAGGTACCCAAACTATGTGTTAGAGGGTGAAGATGCCACAGGAAATGAGCATTCTCCACATACTTCTATCCTAAGCTTCAACTCCACAACATACCTACATCCCTCTACCATTTCTGAGCAGCATTTTGACAATGACGAGTATGAGGCCTTGGGAAGCCAACATGGAAGTCTTTGCCTTTTGCATCATGTTTCTAGGGAGTATGATGGATGGCAGCAGGAAGAGTAGAAAATTATTTCTATTAATTAAGACCATGACAGAACTAGAGCCACAGCAGAACGGGCCATGTCCGCTGCAGCAACATCAGACAGAGGATGCTAATCCAGGAGCAGCTGCCAAATAGGTCATCCCAGGCACCCACAGTAATCCAAGGCAAAGGCCCCCTCAGAAAGCTCCAATAATAGAAGATTTTATTCATTTTATTGTTAAGTGCCAGTACTGGAGCTTGAACTCAGGGCCTATTCACTCTGCTTAGTTTTTCAGTCAAGGTTGGAGCTCTATCACTTGTGCCACACTTCTACTTCTGGTTTTTTGTTGGTCTATCAACCATCTCTGCTTTGTCTGCTCAGATTGAACTGTTATCCTCAGATCTCAGCTTCTTGAGTAACAAGGATTATAGGCACGAGTCACCATTGCCCAGCATTGTAGTGTTTAATAGTAATGGGTTCTAAACTCAGGAAGGCAAGCCCTCTTCCACTGTCATGTCTTCAGCCCTTTGTTTTTGAAATAAGCTCTTGAAGATATCTGTGTGGCCCAAGCTGGCCTCAATTTTGTAATCCTCCTGCCTCTGCCTCTCAAGTAGCTGAGACTGCAGGTATGTACCACCGTGCCCAGTTTATTTATGAGGGGAAGGGAGGTTACTGGGGCATCGTGTATGGGAGGCTGTGAGGAAAGTGTTCTATCACTACTTGAGTTTCAAGAAGTAAATATTTTATAATCTGTGGGTAAGACTTCACTTATTCATTTATTAATGTTTGAAACTTGAAGTATCTGTCTGGATTTGTCTTCATGGTTAGATTGTTGACTCCCAATCCCATATTGTATTTGTTTTGTGTGGCTGTATAACTAAAATAAAATAAAGTCATAAGGTAGTTCCTATACCGAAAAAAAGTGATAATCATCAAAATAAGGAGGATGGACATGTCTTGATTAATAGTTTTTAACTGGTTTGTATTCTTTAGGCATGTGTGGGCTTTCCATTGCTCTCTGGGTCTAGGTCTTGGGGATGAGTGTGCTTGTATTAATATAAGCTTAAATACTATTTCCTATCTCTAAAATAGAAAATATAACCCACTGTCTCCAGTGGCCTTCTCAGTTATTTCCCTCCCACATGCATTATTATTTTCTTATTCTCTTGCTAACAGTCTCCTCTGGTTGTAATAAATCACTTGTAGTCTGGGACTTGGCTTTCTTTTTTCTTTTTTCTAGCCCTCTAGCCTCTTAGCATGAAGTGTTCTGGGTACATTGATTCTGTATCCAGTACATCTCAACTCTGACTGAGCATCAGAATCACGAGAATGATTTCAAAGGGAATCCCAAAAAGTTGAAGAAGTTGATCCCCCCCACACCCCCGCCCCCGCCCCCGCCATAGGCCTTCTAATTCCTCCTTTCAAGCTCTATGGCATGGCATTCACATCTCCTTTCTCCCAGCATCTTGCCACTAGATAGATGGCTTTAGCACTTCCTACAGATCAAAGATCGCTCATGGCTTTCAAAATCAGGATAGTAGCTGGTGCTTCACAAATGTGTATCTGCGCCACTTTACTTTTTTTTTTCCTTTTGAAGATACACATCTAATCTTCTAGCACAATCTGACAATTCTTTGCCATTATTTTAGAATTCTAGAGACTGAGTCATCCCTTTTGTAATGTGTCAGGGGGCTGAAAAGTGCAAGATCAAGGGGTTAACGTGGAGGAAGGCACAATGTGAGAGAAAAAGCATGAAAGAACCAGAAAAGAGAATAGCTCTCTTTCTCGAATGATCCTTCTCCTGGGATGACTGACTCATTCCACCATGAGGGGAGTGACCCCATAACATAAACACTTGCTGCTAGGCTCCACTTCCCAATAACCACTACATTGAAGATTTCATTTCAAACACACGAACTTTGAGGGACATACTCAAACCATAGCACACAGTAATTGGCAAACAATAGATACTTGTTGAAGGCCTATCTATGAAAAATATCTTGACCTGAGTTCAAGGAGCATTGCATTTGGTTCTGGGAAAAAAACATTGGGATCACTAGAATTTTCTATTCAGATTCCATCAAAGATATGAATTGAGGGTTCTTTTGCGTTTTATATAACTGCTAGGCAATAAACTTGCTCCAAGTTAGAAACATGATAAAGCCTTAAAAATATCTCAGTTACTTCAAAGAAATACCTGACAACCCCTTCTACCTTTCCTTTCACACAACTTTGTCCGGAGCCCTAAAGGGAGTCTCTCTGCATGATAAGCTTGACTATCTCGCTGGAACATCTTGAGGCTGTTTACATTATCTGGTCTTTTCATCGTGCCCCAAACAAAGACCAGGTAGCTGCACCACCTTTTCACACTGCCCTAAGCAAACATCCTGCAGCTGCTACAGCCAATGAAAAAGCTTCCTTATTCTAAGCATGTAAATACCCCTGTGTGAAAAATAAAAACTGGCAGCTTGATCAGAATCCTTGTCTTGCTGTCCTTCTTCGTGTCTCTTGTCCCTTCATTCCTTCCTGCTTAGGTTCATTGCCCTCGTTGAAGTCCTGCGGGTCGGGACACAACATTTTAACCTAGACTACTGATGTTCACGTTTTTAATACTCTCATTATTTTAAATGGTCAGGTATAACAAGACATGGTCACAATCTACTAGAAGCCCTAAGTGGACCATTCATTTAATGCTGTCTTAAAGGTGAGCTCCTTTACATAACCAAGAACACACAGTGAAGCTAAAACCCAACAACGAATTAGATCACACAAAATGAATACTTTTGGAGCTGGAGGCCAGATGTCCTGAAGAATTTTTCTAAGGAAAAACTCTAAGATAAACTGCCTCTGTTGGTTTGCTGCCCAGCAAACTGGAGCTGCTATTGCATCAGACTGCAACAATAGCTTGATCTTTGTCTTGATCTCAGTTATTTTTGGCCCCAATATGTTGAGATTATGTTCAATAACTGCACTGGAAACAGCCCTATCAAGTCTCTTCTTTGTTTCACGCCCCAGATCTTGACTGGGAATAGTACAATGCTTCATTAGGGACTCTAAAGGGCCTATGCCAGAAATCCCTGGGAAGCCCCAACAGAAAGATACCAAAGCTTTTTGGGAGGATGAAATGAGAACAATAACTTACCAATGGTCAATTAAATACAGTATTCCTTCTTTGCTGGGACAAGCAAGTGACTGAGCCTCATCATTTGTGTCTGCTTCTTGCAATTGGTGTCATTGACTCATCCCACAAAGCATCATGCCTTGAGCTCATCAGGCTTCATGCTTCATTTAAGCCACGCTGGGAGATGAGTACCACTGCTAGCCTCCCTTGAAGGAAAACGTTAAATTAAAACCAACCCCATTGCCAGTGTCTCAGAATAAAAGAAATCTACTAAGTGAGACAATTGTAAAGTATCATCTCCTCCACTCTGCTCTTTTTTTTTTTTTTTGCCAGAATATTCTATTAACTAAGCAACATTCACAGCCTTGTCAGGATTCCATATTGCAGTCCACAGACTTAATTGAGACCATACAGAGAGAATAGCAAACATGAGCAGTTTCCCAGGGCCTTGGGATTGTTGAAAAAAAGAGCCAGATATTAGGGACTGCGATTGATGAGATTGTATAGGGAACACAAAGGCTCAAGCACAAGATCTACTGAAGTCTACTTTCAAAATATGCTTGGCTTTCTAACCTATATGAGAAGTTTTTAAATTAAGAATGATTAAGTCAGAAATAAAAAGACTTTAGGGTCATCCTTTGGTTTTGTTTTTATTGGTTTTTACGGATAAAATATCTGGGATTAAGAAAGGTATAATGACTAGATACAAAACTCAAAATCACACAATTGGGTTGTAGCTGATCCATGCCCATTTATTTGTGCACAACTGTCAGAATATCTTTGCTAGCTAATTACAACATTGGAAATGTTTGAGTGAATGAGGTTCAGCTTGCATGCAATCTTCATTTGAATGTAGACACGACCACAACAGAGCAGAGATAGTATTATGTTTTACCTCATAACCAACATTACACAAAAAAAATCTTTCTAAACTACTGGTAGCAAAAGAACCTACTTAGGGTTCAATTCTTGAATGTCACCTCTAAGGACATCCTTAGATTCTCACATCTGGTTCATGTAAGAGTAGCAAGTATTATAAAAATATTTGAGCTGATCCACATTACCTGGAATTCATGTCATTTCATAAGTGAGAGCTTGTTTCAACACCCCTGATGGTAATTAGCAAGACATTTATTTCACTAATAAAACTCCTTTTTGACATTTGTCATGCTCATTAGCAAAACCAAGATGATCTAGATGGCAGCAGTGGGTATAGTAACAGCCTCTGGAGGATGGCCTCTCTGCTTAGAATATGCATACACCAGCCTTCATGTGGGCACCTTTGACTGGCATCGATGCTATTGCTCAACCTAATTTAACAAAAGTGATGTCACTGTAATTGGTGAAATTTTAAAAGTAAATTTCAAATGTTACACCAAACTGCTCAGTGATGAAATAAAGTTCAAACTCAGGTTTATGGTTTCCATTTCCAAATCTTTCCCAAAGCACCACCTCCCTCTCTTATAACATATAGATCAGAAAGTTGCTAAACATATGCTAGGGGGAAAAATGCCAAAATAATACATCATTCCTGGTTGTGCAATTGGGATTTTCTGAAATGGATTCTTAAAACCCCTGACTGGTAGTCCTATGACTTTCACAAAGGAGTACATTTTAGGGTTGTGAACCCACTTTCCCATGGAGCCATCAGTAGGTGTCTGGGTGACCTTTTGGTATGATGCCACAAGAGACTACACAGAAAACTGTATGTTACCCACACGGTGGCTTTGCTTTCTGGCTTGTTGGACGGGACCTGTGGGGTGTGGAGAGATGGCCTCAAAACCAGTATCGAATAAATACTTATCAAGTTAAATTGTGCTGAAATCCTGTTGATTCTTCTGGGACACTGAATCTTGCTGATTCCTATGGGACACTTAGCAGGGACATTTTGGACACGCCCATGGGGCACCGATTTAGGCTTAGAATTGTTTGATTAGAATCCTGTCATTCTCTAAGATTTTGTGTAATCCTTACCATTAGCTTCATCTTAGATCACTTAAGGAGTTTATGAAATTGAGTCTAAGGTAACTAAATCAGCCTCTGGGGCTAGGGACTAGGCATCAGAATTTTGTTTTTGATAAGGTGAGATTCTTAGATGACTTGAATATGCAGCCAAAACTGAGACCCAAATGTCTAATCCAACACGTCTCAAATAGCAATGTGCAAACCACCTACGAACATTCCTGGGACCCAGATTCTGAGTCTATTGGTCTGAGGTAGGGCCTGATAGTGCATTTCTAATAGGCTGGCAGGGTATATTGCTGTTGCTGGCCTACTTACCATGCTTGAGTGGCAAGAACTCAATCTCCCCCTAAAGGGTTTTGAGATCAAAACCACTAAAGTAAAATTGGAGATGGGACCAAATAATCAACTCAGTCCCATAATTTACTTTTTTTGAGAATGTAAAGATTAGAGCTATGTGAATAAGATGCAAATAAAATAGTTAAACATTTAAAAAAGACAGAATTTTAACTTCCTGTAGACTTAGTTTAAATGTTCATGCACGCATGTGCACGCATATGCGCACACACATGCACACAAGCCTGGCTCTAGGTCCAAAGAACTCATTACCTAATGTACTTAAAAGTTGTTTGTTTTTTTAAAGGGCCTCCTCCCTTCCTTAGTTGTTAATCCTTTTTTTCTATGTCTTGGTGGTCTCTGCTAGAGTAAGATTGCTATGCTTGTTCTTTTCCCAGCTTTAGTTTAGGTGGATTGTTTGATCCAGAGCTGGTGCACAAAGCTGAATTACCAATAGCCAATGGAGTGCAAATAGCCTAGGCCTCTGCAAAGGAAAGGACAATCTACATATAAACAAAGAGGTAGGCGGAGCCTCACCGAGTGGCCTTCTTAAGACACCTGCATAAGTAGACAACCCAGGCCCCAGCAGCCCAACTCTGAAGGAGGAGTCCTAAAATTTTGCAAACTCAGAAAGAAAAGCCAATCTAAGCCATCCCCACAGAGCCTAAGGTACAAGTGCTTGTGAATTATGTTATCACAGCACAGCAGGACTGCAAAAAGCACAGACTATGAGCCGTATATAAATGATAAGGGATCAGTCAACGAGTAGATCAAAGTCAATTAAACTACAAATTTTTTTTGGCCTGATTCAGGAAAAATTGCAACCTTTCTGGATCACACAAGAGTGTCTAATTGTCCAAAAAGAAACCCAAAGACTGGGGGTGGGGTAGGGTGAAAAAGACCTGCTCACTGGACTCCAAAAGGCTAACGTGCAATTTGTGTTCTTTTCATGTAGATTAAATGCATGGACTGCAGCTTGTACTGCTTAGATACGCAGCAGGGAGTCAAAAGCTTGGGTATCAGTCAACCACAGCCAGCAGCTAAAACCACAGAGCCAAATCTGTTATTGTGCCTTACGAGAGACACTTAATCTAATCTAATGGGAGCAACCATCCCCACCCCCAACTCAACAAATAAAAGAGCATTACCAACAGCAATGGTAGGTGTAATGTTAAGAGAAAGCACCAAATTTGGGGTGGGGGGAGGGTGATAACATAATTAATGACTTCTCTAGTCTCCTGCTTGGTCCTTTTAAATTCTGTCTTCCTGCTCACACACTCTAGTCAGGCATTGTGATGGAAACTCTGGGATGCAAATAGCAGGAGGCAGCAGCCTGCCTTCTTGTATTCATGTATTCACAGAAAACCATGTGTCCTCAGCATAAGAAAGTGAAATGTCGAATTGGGGGTCCTAGGACAGGTGCGGCACACCTTTCAGGATGAAACTGGAGACCAGGACAGAATAGACTAGCAGAACATCTAAAACAAGAGTTCATCTTGAAAGACATGAAATCTAACCCGCTCTAGTTCAGGAACTCATTCTCCAATATTCCTGTCCGGTTTGGAAACTACTTCTAGGAAAAGAGGGAAAAAAAAAAAAACCTCCCAGAATATATTCCCTTCCATTTCCAAGTCATCACATAAATAATCCTTGAATTGAGTGCTTCTCTGACTTGGAAATACATACAACACCGTGGGATCTTGTTAAAATGCAAATTTGAATTCAGTAGTTCTGCCACAGGGTGTGAGATGTTGCTTATCTAGAAGCTTCCAGGCAATACCAATGGTTATGCTTTGAATAACAGCTTCAGTGGTCTGACATAAATCAAGCCTCAGTTTGTTAGCTTGGTTGCGTCTTGTACTAAGAAGGCTGAGATTTCTATATTCATCCTTCCATGGCCATTTCTCCTGCAAGTTCATGGACTTAAACCGATGGCCAGCTTTCCTACAAAAGCAAATGCACATAGCATAGTTTCTTGGATTATACATACTAAATATCTTTTTGGTTAAGTCATCAAGTGCACTATTGCAGAAGGTTCACCAAATGACAGACATGAAACAGTTCTTTTTTTAAATCAAATTCATTCATTGTTTATTTCTGGCCCCAAATCACCATAAAACTTGGTAACTCAACCAAAAAAATATTTATTTTGACTATTTTTATAGATATATTATTTATTTTATATTTTTATTCCAAAACCCAGGGATGAGTAGTTCAAGGGCAGCTTGGCCAGATGGCTCTGGCTTCTGAGCTCTCATTAATAGTCCAGTCAAATGTTAACCAAGCCTGCAGTTATCTGCAGTCCTGACTGACTAGACAGTCTGTTTCTCAAGTGGTCCATTCCTCTGGCTGACCAACCAATTGGTGCTGACTGCTGGGAAATCTCAGATCCTTTTCATGGGAATATCTTCATAGGGCTGATTGAATGACTTCATAATAGCATCACACACAACTGGCTTCTTCCAAACCAAGTGAGCAAAAAGAGCAAGCTAGAATGCTATAACAGCCTTACAAAATGTTGAAAGTATGTTGAAAATGAACTATACAACTTGTGGGAGTGAGGGGTCATGGAGGGAAAAATTGGGAGAAAATGAAGGAAGAGGTAACATTGTTCAAAAAGAAAGGTACTCATGACCTGACTTATGTAACTATAACCCCTCTGTATGCCATCTTTACAATGTTGATTTTTTTTAAGATGTAACATCTTTGATGAGCAGAGCTCTGCAGTCACAGGCAACACTTTTACTGTATTCTAGTGGTCACACAGGATGGGCGTGGATTCAATGGAGAGGTGACTTCCCACTGTGTGAATACCGTATGGGACCATGTTGACTGTTCTGTCCTCACTGCTTGAGTTCCAGGCTAAAAGTCGCTTTTCTGTTTCCAAACTTCTTTATGATCATTGTTCTTGTTATTAAAATTGAGCAGTTTATACATGTAAATGAATGAAATCAGAGCCAATAAAGAGTTGTTTCTAGGGAAAGAAACTAAGTTTAAAATTATGGAAAAATTCAATAGTCACAGGTAGCTAAAAGATGCTATAGAATTCTGTATATACCAAACAATTGTAAAAGACTGAATTTTTAAAAATTGGAGAGATTACTCACTGAGCTTGCCACACAAATGTCTGGTTCTACTTTCAAGAAACTGAAATTGGGGGGAGGGGGTAGTTGTGGAGGTGGGAGGGAAGGGATGGTAGGGGGAAAACAAAGGAGGAGGCAACAATGCTCAATAGGAAATGTACTCATTACCTTGCTCATGTAACTGTAACCCTCTGTACAGTATTTTCACAATAACAAGAAACTGAAATTGGAAGTCATAGTGCATTTTGTTATGGCTCATGCAAGACGGAAAGCCTACAACTTCTATCAGATTTGTATTCAAACAAAATGCCCAGCAAAAATTGAGTTACTAAGTCAGGCACTGAGGGCTCACACCAGTAATCCTAGTTATTCAAGATGCTAAAATCTGAGGACCGCAGCTCAAAGCCAGCCTGGACAGAAAAGTTCATGAGAGTTATCTCCAATTAACCAGCAGAAAGCCCAAGTGTAGGAGTGGCTCAAATGGCAGAGTGCCAGCCTTGAGTGAAAATGCCAAGCAAAGCATGAGTCCCTGAGTTCTAGCCCTAGTGCTGGCACACACGCGCGTGCGCATGCACGCGCACACACACATACACACACACACAGAGAACTTAAGTGAATAAATACATAGTCACATGTTTTAAGTAAATAGAATATTTTAAGTTTGCACTATTGTAAAATAGTTCTGCTTGTACTTTTTTAAAACTAATTAACCAACTAAATTATGGTTTAAATGACTTAGTATGAAATCATGCATTTGAAGTGAGAAATTGTTCCTGGACCTGGTGTTTTCATTTAAAACTGGGAGGAAGTGGCGCTGTGGCTCAAGTGGTAGAGTGCTCTCCTTGAGCTGAAGAGCTCAAAGACAAGCACCCAAGCCCAGAGTTCAAGCCCCACGACCGAGGAACAAAAAATAAAACAAAAAACAAACAAAAAACAAAAACAAAAAAAACCACAAGAAGCTGAGAAAAAGAAAGGATAAAGCTAGAGAGAAGGAGTGCAACGTCCTCATTTTAGCAAGTTGTGAGGTGAGGCTTAGAAACCTCATCCACTTGCTACCAAGTTGGAATCCCAGTTACCTATTCTACACATGCCTTGAGTTTTTCTTTTTTTTTTTTTTTTATTGTGAAAATACCATACAGAAGGGTTACAATCACATGAGCAAGGTAATGAGTACATTTCTTATCAAGCATTGTTGCCTCCTCCTTTGTTTCCCCCTCCCATCCCTTCCCATCTCCCCCCCCCCCTCCCATGCCTTGAGTTTTATAATGCCTTTTTTGGCAGCTTCTCTTCCCTCACAAGGCACCTTGCCATTTATTTTAATTTGTTTTCACTCACACACAATGGTTGGGAAGCAATACTACTTGCTGGCCACCAAAAAAATGCATGCTCACTCTTTGATGGTATGGAGGCGCTCCTAGGAAATGCTTTCATGAACAGTAGCTATATTCTGCGGCCCTGTTTTCCTCCAGATGTAATTCTGCAACTGGTTCTCAGTGATGAAATATGACTGGAAATGATACATAGCCCCTCTAGACTAAGGTTTATGAAGGACATGTGCCTTATCAATGGCCACATGGGCAGGACTCAGATCCTCAGAGACAGCAAGTTACAAGGTGGAAGATGAAATACTGAATCAGCACGAACATGTACAAGGGACTATTATGTGGCATAACACTTAAATTTGGAGAGTTCTCCTTATAGTAGCCAATATGACGGATGTTATTTTAATATTCCTTATTATTCTGCCCTCTTCGTCTTCCTTCTCCAGCCTCTTCTGCCTCACTGGGACTATTGCTCCCTAGTATGACCTATGGATGCTTAACCTAAGGGATCTATACAACAAATTTTGTACAAAATATGTTGTGTATAGATACATTCTGTAAAGGAGGAGAAAAGTAATTTTGTGGGCTTCTCATGGAAGCCTAGGAGCCCCTCAAATTTTTATGAAAAACTCTTCTGTGAGAGTCGCCTTCAATGTGTTATTCCTAACTTAATCTGTAATGGTAATTCACTCTATGCTTTAGAGATCTGAATATCTGCATAAATCATACATGAAAATGAAAGGGAATGCAAAAGTACAGAGCCCCAGTCAGATTTTGAATGCAAATGGAGAAGCACATTATGGCATAAATAGAATAGTGGGCTGAGAAATGTGAATGAAAGTCCCCTCTGGGACTTATTCAGTAGCTACTCATCTCCTGTTGCAGTAAAGATTGCCCCAGAAAGTCTCCTAGTGACCTCAAAGAGCTACCATACTCCTTTCCAACCACCTAATTTATGACCTAAGACTAAGATGTTGCTTTTGTGTATTCTGAGAAGTAATTCTACTCTAGCTCAACTAGTGTGTTCCATGAAGTTTATGTCTAGCAAAACTACCTTAATGCTAAAAGCAGTAAAAAGAAAAATATCTTGGCCTGCAGGATCCTTGCAAACGGTTGGAAATATGAGATCGTGGATCATGCCTGTCCCAAGCATTGAAAATTATGGGGTGGAACTAAGAGTCTCCAGAGGGTTCATTATTCATATGAAGGTGTCTAGTCTCTTCAGAGTCTGGGAATGACCTGAATTCTAAGCCATGGGTTGACATAGAGCTTCCCATTTTATTGGGGAGATTTTAATAGAGCAGATATAAATACATCACTTTCATCTTGAAGGAGTGTGAAGAATTATGGTATCAACAAAAAGTACTTTCCTTGAAGAAGCAAGAATGCAGGTAGGAGGTAGAAACGCTCATCCCGCTAAGCTAAGGAAGTATTAATCTTTCAGGATAGCCTCCCCGACTCTGCATTCTTGACTATTGTCTGCAGATAACTTCTCTTGTTGTTCCCATTTTTAGACAAGGATTTATAATTTTTAAATAAAATATATTGCTATTATAAAGGTGATGTACAGAGAGTATATAAATTGTGTTCTGCAGATATTTTGGACCTTGATCTTAACCTTGGTTAAACTTAGTGTTCTCAAAGTGCGAACCCCAGAGCAGCAGCAGCAGCAGCAGCAGCAGCAAATTCTTACACCCTATTCCAAACCTGTTAAAACAAGACACTCTGTGGATAGGGTCCAGCCAAGAGTTTCAGCACAACTTCCTGGGCATTCTGACGCATGTTCAAAAGGAAGAACCTTTACCAAAAGTCAGGCTTTCACTGCTGAAACTTGACACATTCAGCATGTTTAGCAGATACGCGTCAATTTTCTTCCAATACTGAAATGGTGGAGGTAGCCTTGAAGATATTTTAGTTTGGGAACTCTAAGAGCCGTACATCGGAAAAAGAATAATTCGCCTTCCGAAAAACTGAAGCCTTATACATAGATGGCCTCCAACTTACATTGGTTTAACTTCACAATTTTTCAACTTTATTTTACTGTAATCATATATTTTATTTAAGCCCATAAATATTTAATTTCATGACAACACCTTTATACAATTACTTGACGATAATAAAAAAATAAAGGTTTCCGGTGTATAATTTTTTAAAAAATATACTAAATATTTAAATTCCTTTATATATGAAGGGATTTTTTTTTACTTTTGAAAATTTTGACTTAATACACATTAATAACACAAAGGGGGTTCCATTTTAATGGTTCTGAACATTTGTACAATGTACTTTCAGCAATTCTGCCCCCTCTTTCATATTTGACTTATCCTTTTTTTCCCCCTTTCTCTACTTACATTTGGTGTTTGGTTGATTTCATTATGTTGCTTTATATGTTTGTGTGTGGATAAATATATGTGTACATATATGCATATATATACACAGAGAAAGTATATATACTTACATATCTACACCATATCCATATCCATAGATAGATAGATAGAGATAGACCCCTCAGTATCCTTTACTTTACCTTGATGCAAAAGTGACATGCAAACAGGGCACCAGTGGCTATGCCTGTAATCCTAGCTATTCAGGAGACTGAGATCTGAGGATCAAGGGTTGAAGTCAGCCCAGACAGGAAAAGTCTGTGAGACTCTTGTCTCCAATTAACTACCAAAAAAGCCCCAAGTGGAGTTGTGGCTCGAGGGGTAGATTGCTAGCCTTGAGTACAAAAGCTCAGGAACATTGCCAGGTCCTGAGTTCAAGCCCCAGGTTCTGCACGTACACATGCACACACGCATGCACACACACACACACACACACACACACACACACACGCACACCACCAGTGATATGTATTCAGTAGGAACTTTACTTTGAATTTTGAATTTGACTCTTTTCCCAGTTTGATGCTGCATAATGGTGGGCAGTGGCAACAATCCACAGCTCCTAGTCAACCTAGGATCGTGGTGAGAAACAACTGTGCCATATTGCCAAGGCAGGAAGTGCAATAGATTAGGTGTATTTAGTGCATTTTAGACCTAGGGTAATTCTAACTTGCAATGGAACACACCAAGAGTGAAGGAGCATTTGTACCATGAAATGCATCCTGTTCAATCAAGCATTTCTGAGCCTTCTTTGTTTGAAGTGCTCCTGAGTGGTCATTCCATTCCACGTAAGTTGTAACATGCGGGGAGATTTGCTGGGTGCTTACAACCCATCTTAGCCTGCTCTCCCACTTCAGAAAAGAAATGCCCACCTAGCTCAAAGATAGCCTGAGCCAGGAGCTGGTGTCTCCCTAGCTGCTCAGGAGACTGAAACCTGGGGATTGCAGTTCAAAGCCAGCCTGTGTAGGAAAGTCTAATTAAACACAAAAACAGCAATAAGTGGAGCTGTGGTAGAGGGCTAGCCTTGAACAAAAGAGCTCAAGGACACTACCCAAGCCCTAAGGTCAAGCCTAGGTACCAGCACAAAAAGTGACTTCAAAAAGCTTGGGAATCTCTTTCACTTCAGTCGACTCCCTTAGATCATGTAGTTTGCAAGTTTGCTATTGCAGTTTATTAGAGGAAAGAAAGACTGATTTCTAGTGCTCAGAGATTTAAAGCAACTGTTTGATGCAGAAATCACTGCCAGGAGCCATCTTCATGTTCTCCTTGCCCCTCTCATCTCCTCTTCCTCTCTTCATTACCTTTTCACCTTCTGCCTCTTTTTTCCTCCAGTTTGCTCCCTTCTTCTCTGTGTTTAATACCTTGAAAGATGCACTTCTCAACACTCACTTTGAATCCTTTGAGATTATTAGTTAAACTATAGAATGCTCGGTCCTGCATTCAATCAACTGGATCAGCATTGGGGGAACAGCCCAGAAACTTGAACTTTAAACATGCCACCCAAATGACGCTAACATGCATGAGTTTAACAGTCATCCCCCAGAATCTCAGAAGATTGGTATCTCTGATATCTCTTAGGAATTGAGACGGAATTCTATTCTATAGTATCCAAAGCAGGCTGGGCCATCTGTCTGGCTGCACTGGCTGTCAGTGGTGGAAGTCACCTGGCTTCTTTGTGGTCTCCATTTTCTTCTAAGTGGTTTTTGGAGGGAAGATGATGGGAATTACACCCATGTAATAGTATCACCCTCCTGTTTTCATCACCCTCCAGGCTGGAAAAGATGCTGAAGCTCAAAGCAATCATCTTATTTGTACTTTTAATGAGGCATAAAGATTTGTTTAAGCCCAGGCTCCCCACATTTACAATACTCTGTAGGAAAACTGCAGTATGTTTCCGTTGAACTCGGGTATTCATCATGTCCTGAACTTGGGAACTGAAACATCGCCCTAGACTGAAATGGGAGTTCTGCCTGTGGTTGTGAGCTCCTATTTATAGCAGGTTCTTGTTGGTTTCTTCCACATCTACGTGTCATCCTTCCTTTACACACTAAGGTGCTTACTGAATACATGGCTGTTATGTTCATTGTTGTTTAGTACTTACAGCATGGTTACATGAAAAGCACCCAAAAAACTATTTATCAAATGAGTACTACATGAGAGTACCTATTAGAATTAAGCCTGGTTGTGGATACCCTATAATCCAAGCTCTTTAGGAGGCAAACCCCAGGAGGCTCTTAGATGGAGGCCAGTCTGGGCAAAAAGTTAGTGAGACTCTTCCTCTCCCAACCAACAAAGTGAGCGTGGTGGTGTGCATCTGTAATTCCAAGTATTAGGAGGCATAGATAAAAGGATATTGGACCATAGCCAGCATTTGAGAATAAAAAAGAAAAGAAAAACAAAACAAAACAGGATACTGCATCTAAACCATAAGGGCTGGAGGTGTGGCCTATGTAATAAGGTATTTTTCTTGAGCTTGTGCTCAAGGCCCTGACTTCAAACACCAGTGCTGCCATATAAGATGATGTTAAGTGAAATGAACTCCAAGACATGGACACAAGAGGTTTTTCTTTGTTGTTGTTGTTGTTGTTTTTAAATTGTGAAAATACTGTACAGAGGGGTTACAATTACATGGGCAAGATAATGAGTACATTTCTTATCAAGCATTGTAGCCTCCTCCTTTGTTTCCCCTTCCCATCCCTTCCCATCCTCCCCGTTACCCCCCCCACTCCCTGCACCAACGTTGTAAAGTTCATTTTTCAACATAACAAGCTGTACATCTCATTGTTGCAATGGGTCCACCTGTATCCCTATTTAAACGATTTGTTTTTCCCCTTCCCCTCCACAAATTAACGACATCAAATACAGTGAAAGCAGGGGTTATACTGTGGGGGAGGGACATACAAAGCAACAAAGAAATAATCTTATAAATGTGTTAGAAACCATCGCATGAAAGAAAAAAAACATTTGAATACATATCTTAAGGTTCATTTCCCTAACATCAAGTTATCTGACCTTTTCTGCTTGACTCAGACATATACTAGATATTGCAAATAAGGGAAACCATGGGACCTATGTTTCTTTGGGCCTGGCTTACTTCACTTAATATAATTTTTTCCAAGTCCTTCCATTTCCTAACAAATGGGGCAATGTCATTCTTTCTGATCGAGGCATAGAATTCCATTGTGTATATATACCACATTTTCTTGATCCATTCATCTACTGAGGGGCATCTGGGTTGGTTCCATGTTGTTGTTGTTTTTAATGTAGTATGTGACTGTTTCTTTTGTTATATTCTTCTCCCTATGATATATCCCTTATTATCACTGTATTTGATGTTGGTAACCTGGTATTGTATACATTTATCTGAGTTAGAGAAGGGAAGGGGAACAACAGAATGGTGAGACAAAGGAGAAGGGGGGAACCAATGCAACAGTGATATACACAAGACAATGTGTTGGAAATGATCTGCACAACTTGCGGGGATTGGAGGGAAGGGAAAGTAGGAGAGGCAGGGCGCCGATGGCTTATGCCTGGAATCTTAGCTACTCAGGAGACTGAGATTCAAGGATTGCAGTTCCAAGCCAGCCTGGACAGGAAAGTCCGTGTGACTCTTATCTCCAATAAACCAACAGAAAACCGGAAGTGGTGCTGTGGCTCAAGTGGTAGTGTGCTCACCTGGAGCTGAAGAGCTGAGGGACAGCACCCAAGCCCAGAGTTCAAGCCCCATGGCCTAATAAAAAAGAAAAGAAAAAAGAAAGTAGGAGAAAAATGAGGAAATGGCTCTTTAATAAATACAATTATGGGTGAATTTTCGATGCTGTTACATATTTAAACCTCTACTTATTTTTTGCTTACATTGAATTTGCTTTTTCATTCCAACAATTAAAAGAAATCAGTTTGTGAGGCATCATCCACAGAGTGGACAAAGGTCAATGAAACTAGGACAGCTTTGCTTTGAAACAACAGGCTCTGCTCATTCATTCTTCTTCAACCCATTACGGTCTCCCGATTGAAGTGTCTTCCCTGACTTCCAACCAGATGGCTTAGAAACCAGGTTCTTCCAGAACAAGTCTTACGGAAAAGGAATATTTCATTGTGCAGTCTGAGTGGGATTCAGCCTACCTCTCTGTGTTCTCCTGCTTGAGTGCCCGCCTTTCCTCCACCTCTTCTTCATTCCCCCAGTATATTGGTCTTCTTCCCCTGCCAATCTCCCTCTTCTTGTTTCTCTCTACCTTTATCTCACTCATCCCTGATTCCCCTTCATTCTGTCTCTCCCCTTTCCTTTGGTGCTTACTCCCTACCCCTACTCCTTTGCTCTTTGCCCTTCTCTGCCTCTCTTTTTCTCCCTCAGCATCACTAGGCCTAACATGGAGTCAGAAGCATCTCTAGGACTGTCAGAGGAGTCAAGGGACTAGAAAGCCTTGGGTTAGAGCCACAGGCCCTGGAACTGCCCCTTTCCCTAGTTCAATATATAGAATTCCACTGCTTTTATGGGCACTAACTTATGCTGTCGCATGGCAAAGGCATAAAGCTGCTTTGTCTCTTGCAAGTCAGCATGCAAAGTCCAATCTTACAGAAACACAACAGAAAATAATTCTTTGAGAAGAAAATCCGTGACAATGGGAATTTGCTATTCTCAAATTAGCATTTGGAAAATACTAGTCACACAACCTTATGCCAGCAGAGACCTCAGAGAGCATCTTACCCAGGGCCTCATTTAACAAACAGGGAGCTGAGAGCCAAAGAGGAGGAGCTGGAGTCTGGGAGGAGCTGGGCTCTAGACCCTGTATTACTTTATTACACTTGTGCAACAATCAGATGCATTGTAATCATCCCATTTCCAAGGTAAAGGGACAGGAACTTCTACAAGGTCAGATGGCTAGACAATAGCAGATGAGAGATTTGAATCTGGCATTTTCAATGAGTCCAATAACTGTGTTCCTAACCAATAGGCAGATCTATGTCTCTGTGTCTCTGAGTAACCTTTGGTCCTCCTCTTCTCCTCCAGCTGTACACAATGCTAAATGTTTACACTAATTTCAAGAAGGTAAACCGCTCAGTCCCTAATATTCAACAGGTGATATGAAAGGACAAGTCAAAGTCACACCTTGTTAAATTGAGTTCTGGTAGAAGAAGATTCAGAGTAGAGATGCTTAGAGACTTATAGATGGTTCTTTGTAAGGAAAACTATGAACGTAGCATGGTGACAGATCATGATAAGGTAGTTGCATGATTTTAAGTCTTAGGCTTGAAGCAAGTCTCCCAAGGTTCAGCACTAGCTCTGTCTCTTCCTAGTTCCATCTCTCTGTACCTCAGTTTCCTTCCTCTGTAAACTAAGAGATAAGCAGTACCCTCTTGATTGGATAAAGGTAAAGGACTAAGATTAATAAACACAGGTTCTCAAGAACAGTGTCTGACACACCACCAGCTCTTTCTAAGAATCTGTTATGTTATTATTCAATAATATCTTTGCTGCATAACAACTTGTAGGACCTAATATAATTCTTCACACATACAAAGGTGTTCAAAATATGTGTTGAGTACATGAAATGCATTAGTAGTATTAAATAGTATTCATCTGGTTTTCATCTTCTGTTAAACAGAAAACAAAGAATGATGGATTTCTCCTTTACTCTACCTTCCAGCTGCTCTGTATATACGTCACTGATTGAAACCACTTCTCCTTGGCAAAGTCTGAAGGAGTCTGATGATCAGCTGTTTCCCACTTTCGTTTTCTTTTTTTTTCCTGGAACCAATTTTACCGTGGAATTGACAGCTTACAGATGTGTGGGTTGGATCATGTGTTCATCTTTGAACCAATCACTGTTGCTCAAAGCATGGGACACTCTGTCCTCGCTTTGTACATGTGTCCTCCCTAGTGAGGCAAAGACCTAGAGCTACCCACAGACTTTATAGACGACACCTGAAACACCATTACCAAAGATGAGGAAAGTGGACTAAGCAGACCCAAATAACAAACATCAACTAGGAATAGTTATTGGGTAGCAATGGCTAGCAAATCTACACCACCTCCATTAAGGACAGAGTGGAGATGCAAAGTCTTCTTAGGAAAAGCTTGCTGCTAGGATCCCATCTCAAACCTCACTCCAGCTCTCAGGCAGTTTCAATGCCAGTCAATATAAAATTCATATTGGGGAGTAGTATATCAATGAGTTTAAACAAACATTACACCAAATCATATTTATTTTTCACTACTTGCAATGCACTGATAGTTTATGTTCTTTCCTCTTCAATTTTAATTTAATGTATTCCTTTATATTCCTTTCCACTCCATTCCATTTTATTGCTCTTTTTATTAGTCAAGGCAAAGCTTGCTAGGTGCTGAAACAAAGAACTCCTAAATCCCATTGTCTTTGTGAAACAAAAATGTATTTCTTGTTTATATTTTTGCCTAATGTAGATCAGGAAACTCTGCCTAATGGCTCTCTTCTCTGCCCTGGGAAGGAAGAGAAGAGAGAAGGAAATGGGGAAGAGAGGAGAAAGTAAAGAAGATACTCAGAGAGATTTTATGATTGGGTTTGTAAATGGCTTGCATCCCTTTTGACCTTCGGTCAAAACCAATACAAGAGCCACAGGAAAATATGGTCTGAGACCCCCTGAGGAAGAGGAAATGGGATTGATGAGCATCCAGGCAGTCTATGCTATATTTTATCCTAGTCTGTCAAGAAAAATATGATCGTTCTAACCCATTATGTGCAATTCAACACTCTCCAATGGTTGTAATTCCTTGATATGAATTCCTGGCCTTATCAGCCTGCCTTGCAAAACCTAGTTCACTAGCCTTGTTTTGCTTCAGCTTTGGATTCTCTTCTGTCTGTCATGACACTTGCCTTCTGCATCCCTGGTGAGGAGAATCTGACCACTTCCTCACCTACTCTCCTCCTCATCGTCACTTTGTCTGAGAACTGTAAACTCCTTGAGCCAGTCGAGCAGCCATGGTTGCTGGCTGCTGCCTCATTCTGTCTCTCTCCATCTCTCCCATCTCAACTGTCTATTTTATTACCCCTGCTGGCCTTGGGACCTACGGGGATAGAGAGTAAATGAGACTAGGTTATGTGAGGCAGGAGCTAACCACTCCACTTCTGGGCCTTTGCCTGGGCTAGCTCCAGCGTAGGGATAGGTCAAGACTGAGATAATTGAGCCAGTCAGGCATGTAATAAGATAGCTCTTTGTCCCAGCTACTATGGTGAGTTTCTATGGCATCTGATTCCAGAAGCATCTTTATCTCTACTATAGGCTTTGGGATCCATTATCTAAAAAGCATTGGTTCTTAGCATAGTAACGAATCTGTTACCATGACAGGAGCCTTGCCTTTAAAACTAAGTGGGCTAGAAACTAGAATCTTGGACTCCTCTGGTAAAGGGCCTTTGGATTCTGGAAGAATTTCCAGCTTACTCTCATTCATGTTGATAAACAATTTGAGTCAATATTTCACAGTTGCTCAGCATGTACCAGATATGATTCTGGGCACTTCAAAATATTAATTCATTTTGATCTCACAGAAACCAGAAACTCTATGGATGAGAAAGCCAAGGTCCAGTGAGAGTCAGGATCTGCCCAAGATCTCATCACAAAAAAGAGGACAGCCTGGGTTAAAAGTGAAGTGATATGGCCTTAAGCACTGCCCTCTCCCAAACTGGGTTATACTGCTCTCCTGAGGAGAATTTATTTTGACATATATCATAGTACATTATATCCATGTATGGAAATATCATGATGAAACCCCTTACTCTTGGTCATTTAATATATGCTAACAAAAAAGTAAAAAATAAAAATAAAATACAGTTATAATACTCACTGTACATATGTGAAAATGGAACCAGGTAATTTGAGGGGATGGGTGGGGTTGGCAGGGATGGAGGAGAATGCTGAAAGGGGCGACATTGATCAACATGCATTGTACTCATAAACTGATCTGTTGAATCAAATCCCTTCTGTAAGAATACTGAAAGACAACTCAAATGTTTAAAAAATAGTAACCTTTTTAAATGATGCTTACAGTTTTTGCAATATGTACACATATGCTTCTAACCTTCAGGAAAACCCTGTGATCTAGAGAGAGTCATTTTACCATTGGGGAGGTTGACAGTTGGGGTAATCAGTGAGACTCTTAAGCAGCAGAGTTTCACAGTCACTTTGGTCCAACTTCAAAGGATCAATTATTAAGTTGTTGGGAGTTTACCTAGCCATTTATGAACCATGGTCATTATTAAAAATTAAACTATAGGGCTGGGAAGTTGGCTCAATGGTAGAGTGCTTGCCTCAGGTGCATGAGGCCCTGGGTTCAATTCCTGAGCACCACATAAGCAGAAAAAGCCAGAAGTGGCACTATGGCTCAAGTGGTAGGGCGCTAGCCTTGAGCTGAAGAGCTGAGGGACAGCACCCAAGCTCAGAGTTCAGGCCCCACGACTGTCAAAAAAAGAATTAAACTATATAAATTTGTAAGTGAAATATGCTATAAGTTAAATAAATTAAAAGTTAAATACATTAAACAACAAAGGTAGGAACTAAACAAACTACATCACTTCCTAGTTCTAATACCATATTCTCCTATTTGACAAGTACCTGAGGCTATCTGTGTCTCTTTTGTATCTGTACAGTGGAAAGAATGAATAGTGAGATTCTTTGGTGGCTTGATATCAGCCACAGTGATGGCAATTGTACTTGGAAAGTCACTCTACTCCATGCATGTCTCATGAGAGCCTGTTGTTTATGTTTCCTGTCACATTCATCTTCCCATGAGTCTGAGCGTCTCTTCTGCATGGATGTCTCAAGCTTAATATGACTTGTTTCCTTGTCTAATTCAGTATTGTATTTCCATGACCTAACGCAATGTCTTTCCTCTCAAATTCCTCATAAAGGCCCCTACTAGTCTCTTGGGTGTCTCTACACACTGGCTTTCTGGACTTCTATTTCCCAGAAGTATCCCAAGCCACCCATAGCTGCTCTCCCTTGGCCTAAGCTGGCAGACACTCACTAATACGACGGCCTTCATTCCTGCCCCAGCCATGGTCTCTCTTCCTCGTCCCAATTTCCAAGCTAAGAAGACCCACTTCCCCATTATCGTCCTTCTCATAAGTGGGAGTAAGTGAGGTTGAAACATTTCTTGATTCGGATTGTTCTCCCACAATCTGATCTCACCCAATGGGCAAAAAGGATGGTAAGCTTCTGCATGTGTGTTTTCTGGGTGTCAGTTGTACATCAAAGAATGATCCTTGCCTAGTCTCAATGCATAACACCTCTAACCAGACCATACACTCCTATTCATGCCCAGTGTTCCTACATGGCAGTTCTTATGAATATTGAGTGGGGGCAGGGATGTTAATGAACTGTGTGATACCTAATAAGCAAAAAATACAATGTTGATCCTTAATTATCCCCAAAATAATAGACATGAACATTTTAATTAAGAATTCTCTTTTGCTGGTAGTTCACGCCTGTAATGCTAGCTATTCAGAGGCTGAGATCTGAAGATAACAGTTTAAAGCCAGCCCTGGCAGGAAAGTCCATGAAACTCTTATCTCCAATTAACCAGGGGAAAAAGCTAGAAGTGGAGCTGGGGCTCAAGAAGTAGAATACTAGCCTTGAGCAAAAAAGCTCAGGGGCAGTGCTCAGGCTCTGAGTTCAAGCCCCAGGGTTGGCACATGTGTGTGCACAATGTGAGCGCACACAGACACACACACACACACACACACACACACACACACACACACACACACGAGTTCTCTTTCATTTAGTAGTTTCTTTATTGCCTTCTGGCTGATGGCAATGTATAATATTAGAATAATATGTGTTGTGTTCATCACATGCTATGCATGCTCCTAAAGGCTTAGATAATCTGAATAGATTCCATGCTTACCTGCATTTAACAAATTAGAAACTGAAGCATAGAAAGGTTAATTTACTTGCTCAATGTCATGTAGCTAGTAGGGGAGAAGCTAGGTCTTGCCTAAGTGGTCTGGCTTCATAGTCTGCGTTCTTAATGGCTATGCAGAAGTGATCTTAAATCTAGCTAGTTGTCTCTCAGCTTTCTGTTTCTATCTGGGGTAAGAGCTTACTGCAATTTAGTATCATTATTTCTTTTATGAGTTGTGCTGGCCTCCTTTTGGTTCTCCCACTGAACCTCTTGAGGGCAAGAGTTATGGCTTATTTTCATTTGTTCTGGAAGTCCAATACAAGGTGTGGTACATGGCAAATACTCACATTAGTCTTCCTCACTGTCAATATATAGAAATAAGGCCCAGAGATCTGACAGAAAACAGTTGAGGATCTTTGTGCCACCTTGTCTCATAGACCTTCTTTCACTTTTTGGCTATTTTAAAGATATATATATATATATATATATATATATATATATATATATATATATACTTATTTATATATTATATATTTATATATATAAAATCTTTAAGTAGTTAAACAAAGGAGTTGCCATTCAGCAAAGCAGTTTATGAACAGAATGCATCTTGATCAATGTCATCCCTTTCTTTCTCCCCAATCCATTCAGACCTTACCCCATCCCTTCATTTCGTAATTTTGTAGGACATGCATTGAGGATTCTGACTGCATTGTCCACCCCACCCTTGTTTTGGCTATTTTGGGGGACAGGGGTCTTACCATATGCCTCGACTGGACTGCAACGTTCCTATTTGTGCTTCCCTGCATTGCTGGGGTTCCAGGCTGGTGCCACAGCATTCAGCCATTGTGCTTATCCAGTGGCTGAGATGACAGATAACATACCACTGTGCACAGCCATTGACTGAGATGAAATCACATGAGTTATTCGTTGCTCTGGCTGGCCTCAAATGGCAAACCTGCCAAGTAGCTGATATTACAGACTTGAGCCATAACACCTGGCTCTCGTTGGCCTTCTTAGCAAGTTACAGGGAGTTAGAGAAAACTGGTGTTTTCCATCTGCCATATTGGAACACTGTTTTGGAGCTTCTCCCCAAAACAGTGTGCATGTCCCAAAGCCTACCCCAAGAGAGACTGGCGAAAGATAAATGGTCATCACTATGCTGGCACAGATGGGCACTGTTTGGGCAGTAAGCCAGCCAGGGGTGGGGAACCTTTTTCTGCCAAGGGCCATTTGGATATTTATAACAACATTCATGAGCCACACAAAATCATCAATACAGGCAGACAGCCAACAAGAGGCACATGAGTCTAGCCCATTCCTGAAGAGGGTGAAGACTGACAGATGCCAAGGGCAGTGACAGCTTAAGAACGTAATTTAGAGACTCTTCATTGCACAGGATTCTTCTGACCCAAACTCTAACCAGGAAATAAAAGACTCATCCTATACTGTCTTCCCATTTTAGTCAGGAACAGCTATTACCTAAATCTTAACTACCTTTTTTCTAAGCCTCATTCTCATCTTTTCCTTAAGTTTTAGAGGAAAAAAAATCTTCGGTTTAGCCCAGATGTAAATAGCCAGGAAAAGAAGAGGAGGGCCAATTTCTCTGTTATTTTGTAAATCATTTTTTAAAAAAACCACAATAAGTAAGCGAGATAATACTGTGAATTTAAACAATTCAATTAACCTTAAAGGATTTTCCAAGGTCTGTGTAATTCATAGGAACTATATAATGAAATGTTTATAATGTCACTGAGGGCCTGGCAACAATTGAAGTGCCTTTGACAGATCAAAGAAAAAATAAAAACATTATTCCATTTAGGTGTCAAATTATGGATAAGTTGGTATTATTTTCTTTGGAAATGATTAACTCCATGTGGTATTGATGGTAATGAGCCCTTTGCTGGCATAATGAATTAGGCATTCCTCTATTGTTCTGGAGCTTGGCTTCACTTTCTGTGTATATATCAATGGCAATTTTTTTATACCTTCAAATCACACACACGCACATGTGCACGTGTGTGTGTTTGTGTGTGTGTGTTTGCACACACACAAACACACACACATACACACACACAAATAACACACCCTGCAGGCTGCCAGAAGAGAAAACATGAGCCTCCAAGTTGATTTATTTCAATCACCCCTTGTAACCCTCTTTCCTACCTGGGATGTGAAACCACATCAAGGGAACAGATTTTTCCTTCCATGAACTGGGAGGGAAATTGCTACTCTTCAAACCAGGAGCAAAGAAACCTTTGTTGAAAAAGTGTCCATTTTTATCTAACACTTCCTTCTGAGAGGCCTTTGGTTTGAAAGAGTCATTCTTCTAACAAAGACTCACCCATCAGGCATCCTACTCCTGATTAGTTAATCTGTAAAAATGAAAAACAACCTCTAAGTGGCTGATATACTTTAGCAGCAAGAGATAATCACAGCCTCTAATTTCTGAAAAACTTGATTGTATTGAGACTGTGGGATTTTGAAAATGCAGAGACACCAATCGAAAGGAAGCAAAAGATAGACAACTTGGCTAGTGAGATATCTTTATTCAATGCAGTTGTACTGTCTCTCAGGGATTTTTTCCCCCTTATTTGTTTGTTTTGAAGGAAAAGCTGCCTCTAAGTGTGCTAATCTGTCTTTAACATCAGGGCATTTCCTTAGATTACACTAACCCATCTCCTTTGGCATTTAAAAGTGAAATATTTGCTCCAGAAATGAAAAAGATAGGCAATAAAATGTGGCTGTAAACAAGCTTTCATGGCTTTATTTTTCATAGATAAATACACAATAAGTTCAAAGCAAAATTGAATTCCTAAAGCAATACTCTGCTAATCTGTATTCGAGGGTCTCCAGCGTATTATCTGTAATTTACAACCAATTTAAATGGCATTAACAGCTTTCCCCTTATGGGAGTTTAAATTTGCATCCTACCATTGAATTAAACAATGATTGCATATTTTCTATAGGAGATGGAATGCTCTTTGATGCTTGTTTTGAATAATGAAGCATCTATTCATGCACAGGGTGCTATGTGCTCCTTTGTCCTCAATGTAATTGAAGCAAAATGTGAGTTAAAGGGATTTCTCTTCTTAGCCAAAGGTTTGTTGATTGGTGTCTATTTTCATCTATTCAAAATTAAGAAAACAGTCATCTCTGGCTGCACTGAAAAATTATTTACCCAAAAAAGCCCTGAATGAGGGGAGGTCAAGTTTTGCCTTTTTAATCTTTTCAAAATGGAGCAGGATGTCAGAAAATATTGCAAACTAACCTTTTGGGGAATGATATTATGCAATTCATTTGCAATTCTTTTCTAAGACCAAAACAAAACAATTCCAAGAGAAGACTAGAAAGAATGGAATAACCTATATCCAAAGTAAGAAAGCTTAAATAATCTTCCTCTCTCATACCAAACAAACTACATTGAAGTGGAAAGGGCAGGTTTCTTGTGGGGAAAAAAACACCACAGATTCTGAAGCCTTAGAAAGCAAGGTATGGCAAAGTCAGAAGATTTCTATCAGTCTCCATAATGTTGCCCATACTAGACACCAAGGATCAATTATAGCCATCTTAGCCATTGAGTGAATACAGAAACTCAGAATCAAGTGCTCTGGACAGCCATTGATCTAGCAATTGCTATAAGTTGGCAGTAGAAGTAAAACCTATTTGCCATTTCACTTAACCCACCTATCTTATTCAAAAGACGGTTCTAGAAAGATGAGATAACACTCCAAAGGTCTCCAAGCTGTCTTCTCCAGAGCTAGAACTAGTACTAGTGTTCAAAAGTCCTCTTTCTCTTTGACTTGCATGCTGATATGTCCTCAGAGCAAAGTGTCTAGTGCGTGTTCAATCATTACTTCTTTGGGGGTGAGATTTAAGGGAGAGTGAAAATGTTGAAGTGATAACACAGATCAACATGCATTGTACATATAAACTGCTTTGTTAAAAGGCAAAAATTTAAATATGTAACCTAAAATTAAAGTAAGGGAACAGGTGGGTTGGGAGGGGTGAGTGACATTGTTCAAGATGCACAGTATTCATAAACTGCTTTGGTGAATGCCAACCCCATTGTACAATTACTTGAATGTAATAAAATATTCAAGAATAATCATTGCTTCTGTTAAGTGAATGAATGAGCATATGAATGAATAAGAAAGGTATATCATGTTAAACCTTTGCCGTTATAGAAAATAACAGACTCTTAAGAATTACTGCTCTGGTTTGGATATTTTTAGAGTATGTCCCCCAAAGGTGTATTTCTGGAAGTTTGTTTCCCAATATGGTAATATAGAAGTCCTGGGACCTTAAGAGGTGAAACCTAGTGTAAGATCATTAGGTCATGGAGACATCACCTTCAGAAGTCATTAATGTTAGTCACTACAGCACTTGTTATAAAGTAAGGCCACTCTACAATCTTGGCTGCTTCTACAGGAAGTAGATTCTCTTCCCAATTTTCTGCCCATGTTGTAATGCAACCAGGGGGCTCTCACCAGGACATTAGCAACATCCCCTTGGACCTTTACAACAGTAAGTTAAATAAAACTCTTTTCTTTATAAACTGCTCAGCCTCAAGCAGTATATGGTGGTACACAACAATATTCTCAGCATTTAAGAGACTAGGAATTCAAGGCCAAACTGGGCTGCAGAGTAAGACTGCCTCAAAGAAAGGAAAAGGAAGTACTTAATTCCAAGTATGCTATCACAGTAACATCATAAGATGGACTAATACAATTACCATGTGTTGGTTCCTACTGCTGCAACAAAGCAACATAGATTGAATGGTTTCCAAATAGTAGAACAGTCTCAGTGCTGATGGCTGGCACTCTGAGATCCAAGTACCAGCATGGTCAGGTTGCATCGAGATCCCTCCTCTGGGTGACAGACAGCTGACTTTCACTGTGACTTCACATGACAGAAGGGAAGTGAAAGAATCTTTTAAGCTAATGATTTTCAGCAGGAGGGCTCTACCTTCATGACTTAATTATTCCCAAATTCCTCACCTCTTAATACTGGCACATGAGGTTCAACACACGAGCTGCCGAGTAGTCCATTGCACATAATATAGAAAGCAATACTGGAGAAAGGAAGACTAATCATCAATCTTATGTTTACAACGGTCACATCTTTTCTCTCCAGTATTTTAGTGCTTTCTTCTAAAACTTTCCATCTTGTTCATACTGGTCAATATTGTTTTGCAAAAACCAAAGCACATGTAGATGTTGTCCTTGTGATTAAGGGCTATCGATTGAGACACTCTAGCTAATGAAAATTTATCAAGGGCCCACGCTGAGGCTCAAGCCTGTAATCCTAACTGCTTTGGAGGCAGAGATCAGAAGATTGTGGTTTGAGGTTAGCTGAGGCATACAAGTTTGCAAGATGAGGCTTCATTTCAGCCTGTGGCTGGGGGCAGTAGCAGCAGCCTGTCATCTCCAGCACCACATGGAAACACAAGTAGGAAGATTGTGGCCCAGGGCATTCCCAGTATAAGACCCTACCCTGAAAATGGCCAACACAGAAAGGAGCTGGAGCTATTGCTCAAGTGATAGAATTCCTGCCTTGCAAGCACCAGGCCCTGAATTCAATTTCAATACTAAAGGAAAACTAGGAGGTAACAATGCTCAATAAGAAATGTACTCATTACCTTACTCTTGTAACTGTAACCCCTCTGTACAGTATCTTCACAATAAAAGATATATAAAAAAGAAAAAAATATTGAGAAGAGGTTTTGTCTCTTTTTTTTGGCAATGCTGGGATTTGAACTAGGAGCCCCATACTTGCTATGCAGGAGCTCTACCACTCAAGCTATGCCTCCAGCCCCTTTTGGCTTGTAGTTTTTAGTATTTAGATAAGGTCTTGAACTTGTGCCTGAGGCTGGCCTTAGACTGTGATCCTTCTACCTATGCCTCTCATATAACTGGGGTCACAGATAAGCACAGTACATTTAGTTCATTTGTGGGGACGGGGTTCTCAATCACTTTTTGCCCAGTCTTCTCTGGAACTGCAGTCTTCACCATCTCAGCTTCCCAAGTAATTGGACATCTTGTCTTTGATTCACTTTGTCTGCACAGCTCACAGGGCCGCTTCAGAGTCCCAGAGAGCAAGTGAGTGGATGAATACCTGAGAGTAAGGTTTTAAGGCAAGCCAGAGAGAGCTTAAGGACCTCAACTTTCCTGCCTGTCAACTAATGAGGGCTGTGCCTCTCCAAGGGCCCAGAGCTGGAGGGTGGAGGCGATGGGAAGAGCTCCCAGGCAGTTTCAAGATTTCCACAGTTAATACACGGACCATGCTTAGCAGTTGATCTAGGGAAATATCACTGAGGCTGTCCTCTGCACTGCAGTGACCCAAGTGGCTTCCTTGTTTGCTGTGAGCATATGGAGGAAATTGGACTTTGGAAAGGTGTATCACTAGAGTCATGAGCAACTGAGGTTATATGTCAGTTTTTCAAATTCAATATATGGTGTTTTGAACTTTAAATTTTTCTCTAGTAAGAAAAGAAATAAATACAGGTGATGAAAGAATACTCCCTTCCTTGTCATATTAGAAAAGCTGCCATTGGTAATGACAAATGGGAAGGGGTGGGGAGGGAGGGATGAAGGAAGGGATGAATGGAGGAAGGGAGGGAGAGTAAGGGGGGGGGGAGAGAATAGATTTGCAATCCTGCCCTGTCCAATCTTGTCCTATCTGCAAGTTTATTAAGGTTTGTTCAAGGTCCCTGCATCCTCCATGACAGGATTCTGAGAGGGCAGACATGGGACTATTAAATCCCCTCATCTGCACCTCAGCTCAGCTCTCAGTGGCAGCTGGTGTCTCCACTCTGTATAGAGCGGTACCTGGGTAGCTGGGAGTTCTGGCCAACGTGATGGATAAGGGGAGTCTTACATTCTTAGGCACTATTCTCAATAGTGGTTTCCTGCAGCTAAAAAAATTCAGTAGGGGCCATACCTTCAGCTGGACTTAACTAGCTGTGTTTACTGGGACCTAAAAGAATAAATAGAGCCCCCCCCCCAAAAGGATCAATTTAAGGGCAGAGGTAATGACTTGGTCTTGGAATTCTGGACACACAGAGTAGAAATTTGTTTTCTTTAAGGAAAGCTTCTAGAACTTTTTGATTTAAAATGTTTTCATATAAGAACAAATTTATTTTTATTAATGCTTTTAAAATTGTACAAGTAACAGTGATCACTGTGAAACTTGCAAAATTTAAAGTTAAAAAGAAATTAAAATAATAATGGGGAAACCTCATTTGAGATGTCATTCTTCATGTGTACATATGTATGTTTCTGTGGTTGTATTTTAAATGAAATATTAATGCACTGAGATTTACAACCTGACTTTTCACAAAAATAGTGGTATTTGAACATTTTTTCACATTAATAAATGTGCTTCGCCACTATTATTTAATATGATTTCCTAGTATTCCAAAAGTGTAGAATTGATCAAAACAATTCCTTTTATGGACATATTTCTTAAAAGGTTCTTACCAGTTTATCACTATTATGAATGATACTAATGAACTTTTTGTTTCTATTCATATAGGTTCTTTTGAAATAAATTGCTAGAATTAACATCGATGGATTAATAATAGTATTTGTTAAAGATTTTTATATGCATGGTCAAATTACTTCCACAAGGCAATACAAGCCCAATCAGAGTGTAGAAGGTGGATATCTTCTCCAAACACAGAGGGGCTTGTCGAAACACCATTTTAAGAGCCCACGATTAACTTCCTCCCTATTGCTTTTGTCTCATCGTCTCTAGCATCCACAGCATCTCTCTGTTCTCTCCCCACTGCTCTGGTACTCTCAGAAAGCCAAGAGAGATGGTAGAGCCCATTAAAGGAACTGGTTTTGGCAACCTCTCAAGGAATTTCAATTTCATGCTGGAAGGAGGCAACACAAAGAGCTGCCCATTCATTCTGTGCGAGACGATATGTACACTACATTTTATAACAGTCATAAATGAAAATGGCATTAATCTGCCAACTTGTTGTTTTTAAAAGAGAAAAAGGGAGGAGGTGGTTGACCTAACAGAAAAAGCCCTGGGTCTCCCAGAGCTTTGCTGTGCATATGATTTTAAATAGCAGGGCAAAGGTGATGAAGCCAGCTCAACATCTCTGTCTCCATGGCAACAGCATCCTGCTCTGAGCCTTTGACACAGCAGCAGAGACCAAAATATACTCCTTGTGCACAATTGCACTGCAAGTTAGGAATTTCTTTTGTATCCGTTGTAAATGCACAATTTAAAAATATGAGCAAGAATAGTGAAAGAGTAAATCATGCACAGCTAGAGGAGAGTCTTTAAAATGACTAAGTGACGAAAATGAACATCCAGAGGATTTGATGAAGTCGGTAGCCTACACTTAGCATGTGTATAGAGACTGAAAATCTCTCTCATTTCTGATAGGAAAAGAAAATCTATGTATACATGTAAGTGCATGCATTAACATTTTTAAATGTCCTTTCCCTAAATTTTTAATATGGGTCAATCTTGCTTTCAGCATATCCACTTAGCTCAGATTATGATTTAATCAATTAAAGCAGCCATCCAATTTACATAGCTAGAAGCGCCTCATATGTTAAAACCAGCAAAACTTCCAAGAAACCGCATTAGCCCTGAGCTCGAAAGGGCATAATTGCCCTCCTTTTCGAGGTCATTTAAAAACCTACAAGTGGTCACTAATGCATACGTGAATTGTACTGGTCTAATTTACTATTTATTTTTAAGAGAACTTTAAAATAAGGAAATGCAGAATTGTGCTTATTCTCATATGTCCCTAATAGAGACATAATTCCTGATGCGTGAACTTTCATTGAGTGTACCACAATTGTCCATTTCACTGGTCCTCAAGCAAGGGTGATTTTGTCCCCATGGTGACACTTTACAGAGTTACAGGGGGAGAGGGTCTACTAGCATCTAATGGGTGAAGGCCAAGGGCTTTGTCAAACATGGCCCAGAGAACAGGGCAGTCTCCACACAAAGAGCCATCCTGCCAGAATGTCAATAGTGCTGAGATTAAAAATTGCTAGTCTGATTGTCCATGTGGCTACTTTTGATTCAGAGGATTCTTTAAGCAGATTAAATGGATACTGGTTCTTTATTTCATATAAAGGTAAAATTCTTCTCAAATTGACCATTAGTACTGTTTTACTGTCGTGTGGTTTTTCTCCTTGTTTTAAGGTCAATTTGTCTTATTTTATTTTTTCTTTTTATTTGCTTATGCCAGTACTGGGGCTTGAACTCAGGGCCTGGGAACTGTCCCTAGAGTTTTTTGCTCAAGGCTGGTAGCTCTATTACTTGAGCCACAATTCCACTTTTGGGTTTTAGTGGTTAATTAGAAATAAGTATCTCATACAAGACACAAGGTACAAAAATTTAAAAAAACAGTGCCAAAGGAGAGGAGGAAAATAAAGCAAAAACAAAAATAACAAAAAAACCCTCTTGTTTCCATTTCTTGGAGTTTATTTCAATAAACATCATTTTTAATGATCATATGAACCTAACTATTGAGCCTTTGTGATCCTCTCCTCAGAATATTCTCCTTTGCTTTCAGTGTGTGAATATTTATAGTCTTGTTTAATTTATCATGTCCTAGTGTAATGCTTTTGCCTTTTACCATCCATTGTGTTTACTTTTAGATTTATAGGCACATTCTAATTACTGTACCTTGGGTCTTATATGTAAGTTTATCTGTTTTGGCAAGGGGAAGGGGGAGCTGAGAAATGGTGGGACAAAGAGTTAATAAATTCAGCAGTGATATTCACTAGACACTATGTTTAAAATGAACTATATAACTTGTGGATTAGAGAGGAAGAGGCGATACTGTCCAAAAAGAAACAGACTCATGACCTGACATATGTAACTGTAGCCCTTCTGTACATCACCTTAAAAAAGAAATAATCTCACAGACTTTCCTGCCTGGGCTGGCTTCAAACCTTGATCTTCATGTCTCAGCCTCCCTAGTAGGTGGGATTTTACAGGCATGAGCCACTAGTGCCTGATCTTACTTTATTTTTACATAAAGACTTCTAGAAGTAAAAAGTAATTAATGTAAAATGGCAGTAGGTCACTGAACCATAAGATACAACCTTTCAAAGACAGGTGGCTCAGAGAAATATGAGCTGTTATTTCCCACTAAATGTTTTAGAATAAAAACAATATATATGTTAATATCACTGTATTAAGTGTGCATGGCAGAAGTGACATTAATGACAAACATAGACTATGTAAGAGACGTTCCAGATTGATTATGGGATCTATCAAATGTCACCCATTATACTTACAGAATGTGTATGTTTATTTTATCTGTGTCTAGAGTCTAATTCTACCCTACTATTTTTTCCCACTCAAGGGCACACTGTCTTAACTGTAATTATAAAATATGTCATGGTATTGGGGTCCCAAATCCTTCCACTTGGCTTCTCTCCTTTGGGTACACATTATATGTCTTAGAACACTATTCTTTACATAAATATTAGAAGGAGCACACCCAGATCCAGCTGATGGGAATTGTATTGACTTTACAGTATTTATAGTATTAAATAGTTCTACCTATGATCATACTAATCTTCATAGATTTGGCTTATGGAGGTATCCTTTACTATCTTCCAAAAATTATAATTAATTATATGGGATTCCTGTACCTTATTTTGAAAATCTATTGCATTCTTGTACAAATCTTGCTAGATTTATTCCTATATTCCTATAGTATTATAAGATTTGTACAAGAATGCAATAAGGTATAGGAAGAATATTCTTCTCCTGCTATATGAAAATTCCAATATATAAAATGCAGTTAAGTGGTGCACTGGTAGCTCATGCCTTAAATACTAGCTACTGAGATCTGAGGATCACAGTTCGAAGCCATCCCATACAGAAAAGTCACTGTGAGACTCTTATTTCCAATTAACCACTCAAAAACCAGAAGTGGAACTGTGATTCAAAGTGGTAGAGCAAAATGGCACAGGAACAGCACTAAGGCCCTGAGTTCAAGCCCCACAACTGACAAGGTATGCAGTTAATTTCTGTGTATTGATTAAAACCCAATATTATAATTATACTCAAGAAAAGACAGATATTTGCTTAACTTTCCAGGAATGCACTTGAAGTACTACATGGAATAAAACTATAACTAAATTATAATCATCACATAATAATTTATATATTTCTATTCTCAGAGCTAATTCAGTCTTCTCTTCAGATCAAAATGTGTATTTAAGACTAGACATTATTTCTTCATTTCTAATTACCTGCACTTCTGGTTGCTGCCTTTATATTTACATTGGTCTGACTTAAGCCCTCACTAATGTGTATAGCTATTATATAATGGGTTCTTTCAGCAACATTTTCAGAAGAAAATATTTTCATTAGTGCTTCATTTTTTTTCAATTTTCCTAGGCTGCTAATGGTTTGAAATTTTTACCATATTCTTTAGCAAGGCTTCCTTATTATGGGATTGTAGGGTTTTTTTGGGTGGGGGGAGTTCTTGTCAGTTGTGGGGCTTGAACTTAGGGCCTGGGCACTGTCCCTTTGCTTTTTTACTTAAGACTAGGGCTCTACCACTTTGGGACACAGCTCCACTTCCAGTTTGCTGGTGGTTATTTGGAGATAGGGATCTCATGACTTTCCTTCTTGGCTGTTTGAACCATGATTCTCAGAACTCAGCCCCTTGAGTAGCTAGGATTATAGGCGTGAGCCACCAGCACCTGGCAGGATTACTTGCTTCAGCCTTCTGAGTGGCTGGGATTGCAGGAGTGAGTCACTCGACTCAGAATATTTTGCAAAAATATTATTTTGGTCAATACAAAAGTTTTCTCTTTAACATTATATGTTTGACTTTATGCATTCAGATGAACTCTTTTAGCTTCATCACATTGACATAAAGGCCTTGGCCTCTGTTCCAATACTGAGTTTAGGATAAGACCTTGTCTGACCCTACCCTGAAAGAAGCAGGAAGAAAGCCTATCCAAATGGGCCCAAATGCAACAACACAGAGGAGACATTGACTGTGTCTGGCAACAACTCCATTCCTAGGGAATAATAGGCTAGATGTTTGTGGCTAGTTGTTAGCCATCATAATCTCTTTCTACCCTGCCCTGACTTACTCCTGAAGTATGTAGAAATCTGTGGCTCCTTACTCAGGATGAGTTTGTCCAAGTAAAGGGAAAGGTATCCTTGGTCCCATTCTGCAAAGTCTAGGAGAAACCAGAAACATGTACCTTGAGGTTTATTGAATACTTGTGTATTCTCCATGCTGTGGTTCTAGGAATAATATAGAAATATAGCTCTTGAAGCAAGATATGATTACCTACATTGGGTGCCATGTCTACATAGTACAAGAGGGAAACCAGGATTCCCACATCACTATCATAAATATAAGGAAACTTTAAGAATAAGGTAATGCAACAAAATACTAAAGGGCAATGGTTGCAGGTTACCAATAAGATAGCACAATCAGCCAGGAGCCCGTGTCCACACCTGTAATCCTAGCTCCTCAGGAGGCTGAGATCCGAGGAGTCAAAGCCAAGAGACTCTTATTTCCAATTAAGCAGGAAAAAAAACAGGAGTGGAGGTGTGATAGAATACCAGTCTTGCACAGAAAAGCTAAGCAAGAGCGTGAGTCCCTGAGTTCAAGCCCCATTACTTACACACACACACACACACACACACACACACACACACACACACACACACACACACAGACAACACAAGGCCATCAACTTGATAATAATTTCATAGAGGGAAGAAGTCTATACTCAATGAAGAAAGCACTGATCAGGAGCTATTCTTTACATTAAGTACAAGGGGTGACATTTGATATGTCCCATAATCAAGATGGAGTTTCTTTAAAAGAGTCCATGTGTTGTCCAGGTAGTGATGCTGCACATTATGTATCTGTTGCTGTACTGAATGGCTTGGTAGAGTAAACAGATTTTATTTTCAGGAACACCAACCTGGCTAAGATAACTGTGGGAGTCTGAGAAAGTTCAAACTCTTCTTAGCCTTTACGTTGTCATCTGCAAAATGGAGATGGTTGTGTCAGTCCTGAGCAAAAGGCAGTTTAGCACACAAGAAAAAAAAAAATCACAGGTCCTGAGTTCAGACTACTTGGGTTCAAACTACAGGAATGTGAGATGTTGCCTGAATCTCTTTGGACATGTTTGTTTGTTTGTTTTATCATCTTGGGAGATAGAATGGTTTTAGTCACTCTGCAGCATATGAGTGGAGGCTTCCAATTGCACTGGTGTAAATTACTAACCCACTATCTGACCCAGTATAGACACTCAACTAATCATTCTGTTTGTCTTCTTTTATCCTATGAATGACTTGCTTAGGAGAGTCTGGGTAGAATATTAATGTAACTGGAAGCAGAGCAATAGGAAGTTCCTGAAATATGAAACATAATAAAGGATGTATTAGAGTTGCAAGGGATTAGCTATGATCATAATAACCTACAGATGGCTATTGAGACCCAAATAATAAAGGGGGGGAAACTTGAGCTAAAATTTTTAATGCTTACCAAGAAGAAAATATACTTCTTTTTCACCACCCCAGGTACAAATTCTTTTCCTCAAGACCAGGAGGATAAAGCTGTGGTTCTTTTTAATAAAAGGTACAGATTTTCTTGCTCCTTTTCTTAATACAATTCTAATAGCTGAAATTTGTATGAGGAACTTCATGAACTATAATTGTAATTTCAAGAGTCACTACACCAAGAGCTCTTGAAACCACTAATGGGGAGAAATCTGGGTCTTTTTGTACATCCTGCTATTTTCTTTTTGGTCATTAAAATTTCTTGTCGGAATAGCAAACAGTTATTTTGATTTGAGTTGCAATGACCCCACGCCAGAGACTAGAAAACGCACTTCTATATGCAGCCTGGCTAGAAACAGTTAGACAAGAATTTATTTATTTTTTCAAACAAGCTCTTTAAGCTGCCTATGCTGGTCCTGATTAATTCAAGAGAGCAAAGTCTAGGAAAATGCTTTTCATTCCAGTTAAGCTCTTTCTGGCCCTGGCTCTTTTCCTTTCTCAATTCAAGAAGTCTAAAGATATATCCTCTAAAGCATCTTAGTCTCTCTTATACAGGGAGGAGCAGTGAGTCCCATAGAAGGAATGCACAATGATTCCTTCTAGATGACTTTCGGCTCAAGGGATTTCTGTCTTTCAGCATCCTACAAAGGTGAAGACACATCTGATTTCTGTGCCAGTGGAGACAAACGGGATCTGACAGCCATTAGTAGTGGGAAATTAGAATAATGAGACAACACCACTAAAAGCAAAAGGAAGAAAGAAACAAAAACAAGAAACATGTCTGGGGCAACCTGATTTCCTCTCTCCCTCCCTCACCCAGTTTGAGTGATAATATGTCCTTGGTGCTGAGCAGAGCATGTTAGTTTCATCTCTTCTATTCTCTGAGTTCTGGAAAGGAAGGCAGGACTGGAAAATGATAGTGAGGATAGTAAATTTTTGTTATTTATTGGCAGGACTCTCTATGCCCTTTGCTAAAAGCTCTCATTGGGATAAGCCAGCAGCAAGAAGGAAAGTATTTCTTTAGCATAGTTGTCATTTTTCAGTGAGTGGAATGTAGTTTAAAAAGGTCATAAATGCCTCTATTTTATTCACCCAGTGGTATCATCACAAGTGCCAATATTTCATATTGAAGTTAAAATCAATTAATTCTTTGAAATTTCCTGCTTTTGAATAAGTGGCTACAATGGAGCTGCTTTTCAGGGCTGTATTAATTGTAGTGCTGGTGATCTTTAGGGGGTTCATTTATAAATTAGTATCCTGAGGATCAAAAGTGGTGGCACGTGCCTCCCAAATTATTGAAAGCTGGTTTCATGTCTGGTTGTAAAAATACAAATCGACCCTTTTCACTCTGTGTCGGCTGAGGGAGCAGCTGTTTATGATATAAAAAAAGAAAAAATATCACAGCTGGCTGGTTTACAGCATCTACTATAAATACAGGGGTATTTTATTCATCTGGGGAAAAAACCATGAATTGGATGAAGACAAGTTGGAAGAAAAAGCAGTTTTCATTGGAATAAGCGTCACAAAAATAGGGCCAGGTAGAAGATTTGAGTCTCACACTGCTTTTCTAGCAGAAATCTTTCTCCTTCTCATCACTCTCTACCCCTGTCTACTTGTGAGATTCCCCCAGCCATCATCTTCTCTAATGAATTCATTTTCAGCAATAGATATTGGAGCTTACAAGGGGAAGAACCATTGTTGTATATAGAAAAACTGAGCCAGATTCTATCAGCTCACAATTGTAAACCTAGCTACTTGTGAGTAAGATCAGAAGGATCACATTTAGACATCAGTCCAGGCAAAATGTTCATGCAACTTCTTCTCAACCAATATCTGGGCATAATGATGCACACCTGTCATTCTAGCTAATGGTAGGAGGCTGAGATCAGGAGAATCAAAGTCCCAGGCCAGATTGGTTAGAAAAGTCCCTCAAGTTAGGAAGAACCATGTCAGAATTCCCATACAAAATCAATAGCTGATTCCCATGTCAATAAAGTCACTATAAGATGAGCCATTTCACTATTGAATCTTAGACTATTTGTACATTAGGATAAAGTTTGGTGTCCGACAGTCTGACTGCATTGGCTCTTTTGTAATTTCTTCAGGTGCACACATTTAATGTTTCTTAAATAAAACAAAATTTTAATAAAGTCTGACAGTTAAGGATGGCTTTCAGATATATATGTATATATTGTATCTGCTTTATTTCAGAAAAGTAGACAACATTTATGTGAAATCAAACTACATTTGACCTGAGGAAGTTGCTTCATGAATCCTTATACAATGAACTACAACCTAATTTAGTTCATGAACAAAATGAAAACCTAGCTTGAGAATTCGCTTTTGAAACAAATAGTTGGTTCTCAGCCAATCACAAGCAGCCAAGCTTCAGTCAATCACAGGCAACAAACAGTTCAAACCATATTCAAATAAAACAAATACCGAGCTGTGACTGATTCCGCTGTCTTCACACTCCACTTCCGTTTTCCTTATATCACTTCCTTTTCCCTGGTAATAAATATAACCTAAATATGTTGTAGGACAGAGATATCTGAACCATTTTTGATACAGACTGTTGCCAAGTGTTAGAATTACAAATGAAAGCCAATTGAAGTCCCTAAAACTAGATTCATTGTTATTCCATCTTTTAATATTGTGCCCTGCCTTGTTCCATAAAAGGAACAGTTTTAGAAACATTTTGTTTGTTTGTTTTTTTTGGTCTGGTCGTGGGGCCTGAACTCTGGGCCTGGGCGCTGTCCCTCAGCTCTTCAGCTCAAGGCTAGTGCTCTACCACTTGACCCACAGTGCCACTTCCAGCTTTTTTTTTTTTCTGCTTATGTGGTGCTGAGGAATCGAACCCAGGGCTTCATGCATGCAAGGCAAGCGCTCTACCACTGAGCCACCTTCCCAGCCCAAGTTTTAGAAACATTTAAATGTGATAGAAAAAGAAAAATTGAGAGGATCAGATAACTGAATGATAAAGACTAGAGAATCATGAAGCTGGAGACTAAATTCCATCCAGAAATGTATTTCATATGGTCTTTTGCAGTTGTTGAATGGGGCTCTGTATTTCCTAACAATCAGGCCAAGAGATACTGGATATATGTCTGTTTTGTTCCAGGCTTTGTTCCCCAGACTGATGCCTGACACCTACCCAGTGCTTAATAAATATGCATGGAACCAGTGTTGATTGAAAGGAAAAAAAACAAGCCACTATAAAATTTCCAGTACTGGTAAGATTTAAAAAAAAAAAAAAAAAAAAAGAACAAATTAAGTCGTGTGCCAGTGGCTCATGCTTGTAATCCTAGTTACTCAGGAGGCTGAGATCTGAGAATCACGGTTCAAATCTAGCCCAGGCAGAAAAGTGCAGGAGACTCTTTAATTAACCACCAAAAAGCTGGAAGTAGAGCTGTGGCTCAAATGGTAGAGCACTATCCTTGAGCAAAAGAGCTCAGGGACAGCATCCAGGGCCTGAGTTCAAGCCCCAGTACCAACACACACATACACACACACACACACACACACACACACACACTCATGTGCACATGCACACACAATTGCCCAGTAAAAACAATTCCTGGAAATAAAACAAGAAAAAAGTCCCTTGAGCCCTCAAATAGAAAACAGATTATAATGTAATTAATGACATCCTTGACAGTTTTCCTACAATTGGTAAAAGAATACGTTTCCTCCAATGTTTTTTCACAATAATTCTTAATGCAAACAGAAAGTACAAGGTGATAGCATTATTCAAACAAAAGGAATTCAACAAGAGAACAAAATTTGAAATACAAATAAGTCTTAGAAAGTTCTGACTCCAAGCATGTACACATTTCTGGGAGACCCAAAGAGGCTGTAAGGTGTGAAACTCCAGATCAATCATGGTACATCATCTTGAGGTGTTCAATTTACTATACAATGGAGGTGGGAGAAGACAAAGTAAAAACATTGGATCCTAATACCAACCGTATTCTTCAATGTATGCCTAGTAGGCCAGCAGCTTTGTCATCACACCAGGATTTGTCAGAAATACAGAATCTGAGTCTTTCTTCTAGCCTTACAGGATTGGAATCTGCTTTTTAAACAAAATCCTCAGCTATGTCATACTCACAAAAGTTTGGAGAGTGACCATTCAAGTCATTATTCACATATTCAGAGCTATGGGAATCCATTATGGTATAAAACATAAAGCATACCTTTCAAAGATAATAGAAATTTGACAACAACTTCTTCCTGTTGACTGGCAGTTTGCAGCTGTACTTCTGGATGGGTGGGGAAGGTGAGCAAGCCCAGTGTCTTCTTTCTTGAAGGTAAAGATGAGAATGTTGGAGTGGCATCATTCTTTTTTTTTTTTGAAGGTGAAACCCTCTTTTTGAATTTTTTTTATTGTAAAGATACTGTACAGAGGGGTTACAGTTACATGAGTAAGGTAATGAGTACATTTCTTGAGCATTGTTACCTCCTCCTTTGTTTTTTCCACTATCATCCCTTTCTTCCCCACCTCCCCAACTCCCCTCTCTCCCCCTCAAAGTTGTAAAGTTCATTTTCAACGTAGTGTCTTGTATGTCTCTTTGCTACAATGAGCCAACCTGTATCCTTATTTCAGCATTTTGTTATTTCCCTTCCCCTCCCCAAATTAGGAAAATGTATATACAAGATTTGCTGAAAAAAAACAAATTTAAACACTTCAAGTATTAAAAGACAACCCTGAAGTCTTTATCACAACCTTTGTGAATGTTTTTGTTTACACTGACTATAACACACTCCCTGGCTTCAATCAAGCTCTAATTCAGAAAATTAATGACTAGTGGTCTGACAAACCCACATTAAAGAGACAAAAAAAAAATCTGATTTGTAGCATTTGCCAATTGTGCAAAGGCTTCCACCACAGCTCATGTCTAGCTACTAAGGGTTAAACAACAAGTTCTCAAAATTCCTAAGTACAGAGCAATATCTGGATGTGAGCACCAGCCAGCTCCAATACACCATTGGTTCCAGGCCCTTTCCTACTTTGGCTTCCTATTTCAGATCCATTGCAGCTTGTCAGCCTGCCATGATCTAAGTACAATAACCCAGACAGAGTTGGGCAGGTACCAAGTACAATAGAATTAGCTTTCCCATTATATTGTAATTAATTTAGACCAAGATGACATTTAATACAAGGCAGTCATGCAGACTTTTGGCTCATGAGGAGTTCATAATAAATTAAAGATCCTAAGACTCCCCCACTACCACCACACTAATGTTAACCCAGGCCTTTTTTATACTATTCCACAATTTAATTATAAACAAAAGTACATGCATTGGCGTACCTCCTTATTTAACCCTTCCTTCTAGCTTGCTGAGAACCTCTTAAATTCTAAGTCTTCCGATTGGCTATGGAATCTCTATTCTGCATGTTCTACCAATTTTCTGGGATTTATTACCCATTATTTTTTTTTAAGTAGCATAGACCAAATTAGGTCAAAGGTTCTTACAGTATTGGAGCGCTCCCTCAAATTGATATCCAAGATCAGACATGAATTCATATACCTATCCTGTCATTCAGACTATATTCTTTGCTTCTCATTCACAAAAATATGAGAACACAGAAATACCTTGCTGAGATCCAGATATACTCTGCTTAACACCTCATTTTTATTGGCAACTTTAGTAACACCATCCAAAAGAAGGAAAGGGGATGGGGATTGAGTTCAGTTTTCAAGAAGATTTCTTAATAATAATCACTTTCCAGATCTGTCGGTAAGTACTGTGTTTTCACTTATAACTGGAAACTTTCACCAATGCAGGAAAACTGGGAGAGGCCAGTCCTGAAAAATCAAACTAGGTTACAGGGATGGACATGCTACTGGGGACAATCTCAGTGATGAGAAAAAGTTCCACAGGAACTTGCTAGGTAAAGAATATAATTCCAAACTGGGCGAATCCTAGCTACTCAGGAGGCTGAGATCTGAGGATTGTGTTACAAAGCCAGCCTGGGCAGGAAAGTCTGTGAGACTCAACTCCAGTAAACCACCCAGAAGTGGTGCTGTGGCTCAAGTGGTAGGATGCTAGCCTTGAGCTGAAGAGCTAAGGGAAAGCTTTCAGGTCCAGAGTTCAAGCCCCACAACTGACAAAAAAAGGAATATAATTCTCTTCAATGCTTTGGCAAAAGTAGTGAGAAGTCTCTTAGGAGATAGCAGAAAATAGAATGGACACACAAGTGTAGCTTTAAAGAAGGTTTTGTAGAGTGAGTTAAGGAGAGAGGAAACTGAGGCATCAAGGTTTTCTGTCAGCATCTTGCAAGCATGAGACCAAGAACAGAGAATCTAATAATTCAGTTAGGGATATATAATGCAATGAAAAGCCTAAGTCCCAGACCTGGGACAGAAGATCAGAGCTGGGCTGGTAACCAAGAGAATGTGATAGCAGACCACCAAAGCATTGAACCAGGTCTTTCTTAGGCAGGTTCTTAACTTCTCTGGGCCTCATTTTCCTCATTTGAAAAGAAAGGGGAATTTTAGTACGTATCTCATGAAGTTGTTATAAGGAATCTATAAGTCACAATATGCAAAACACAGAGAACCAGCATCTGCCACATAATAAGTGCCAGGCATATGTGTTCCCCTAGTATAATTTGCCTTTTCCAGTCAGAAAATCTAGACATGCGTCAATCTCCAGGGTCTCTTTTCTTCTCTTCTCTTCTCTTCTCTTCTCTTCTCTTCTTTTCTCTTCTCTTCTCAATCATTTCCCTAGTAAGTGCTTGCAGCTTCATTATTCCTCTACACACCATTTCTGGGACTCCAGGTGCAATTTTGCCCAGTCTTAGAGATTTGAACTCGTCTAAAGCAGTGATGAGCTTTTGAAATAGTACTTAATAGCCAGACCCAAAGAAACACAGGGTGCAAGGTTTCTCTCATTTGTAATAACTAGAATATGTCCATGCTATTCTTAGCAGAGGATCACAATAGCTCCATAGCTATTTACCATATAAAATGAAGCTTATCCAAATGAACTCCAAGAAATGGAAACAAGAGGTTTTTATAATGTACTGTTTGTTTATTTCTTTTTTACCCCTTTGGTTTATACCCTGTTGTCACTGTTTTTGATTTCTGTACCCTTTGTCTTGAATGTAAGTGTATCTGATTTGCAGAAGGGAAGGGGAATCACAGAAATGGTGGAACAAGGGGCTAACCAAAGCAGCAGTGATACTCACTAGACACTATTTTTGGAAATGAACTTTACAACTTGTGGGGGAAGGGAGTGAGGAATGGGAGAAAACGAGGGAGGAGTAATATTGTTCAAAAAGAAATGCACTCATTACCTTACTTATGTAACTGTAACTCCTCTGTACATCACTTTTACAATAAACAATAAAATACTGCTTAATGTATCTTCATTTCCTTCTCAACTTGGTTAGGGCCTTTATCAAATCACTGCTGAAGTTTCACACAAGAATATGTTTTGCCTCTTTTTTCTGTTTTAAAATAGTGTGAAGAAAAACTGTAAAAGCAAAGTAAAATCAAGATGTGTAGCAGGGAGTAAATAAGATTTCAGAGAAAAGAAAGAAGAAAAAGAGCAAAAACCTCCAACTTTTAAAGTAGAGGAAAGTATATTAAGGAATAATTATTGCATATTGAGGAATAATTAAAAGATCTGGTTTCCAGTTTTGCTCTCTGCCATTGTAGTTCAACTGTGGCCAAGTGGCTTACTTCTGTGTTCTTTGGCCTTTATTTATCAGGGACAGGTACTGGATAAAATATTTCCCATGCTTACTCCATTCAATATGGCAGTCAGTTGCTACATGCGGCCAGTGAGTGCTTGAAATTCCTAATTGAGATACGCTATAAGGGTATAGTAAATGCCAAAAAAACCCCTAAAGACCAAAAAGAATGTAAAAGAGCTCATCAATGTTTTTATATGGATGAAACAAGAATATCTTGGGCGCATTCTATTAACATATTATACTGAAATTAGATGCACTTATTTAGATTCACTTCGTTTTCACTTTTTCACTCGTAGAATATTTTTTAATTGCACAGATGCTTGCATTATGCTTCCAGTGAGCACCATCATTTTATAGGCCCATTTTGCTCCAAAAATACATTACTTGGTAATATTCTGATGGTCCTATATTTTCCTGCATCTAAGATGGCACTCATTGTGATGAGCTATAGATGGAAAAAATTACTAGTGCTATTCTTTTTTTTTTTTTGAGGTTTCAAATATATTTTATTCCTTCAATATATCACATTTTCATTAAGTATATAGGGTTTTCATTCAGCATCAATTATGAGTTGGTTTTGAAATAATTCAGTATTACAGAAGCTGGCATGATTCCTGATCTCTCCATTCCTTTGGGGGTGACTCTGCCAGGTTCCTGTCCCAGGTTCCATTCAATTCCAACCTGTGTTGCTGTATAAGTCCATGTAGCAAGGCAGAAAGTGATTCCACCAGCTAATATAACATTTGTCATGGAAATCAGGTGCTCTTTTCTGGTGGCTCTATCTTGCCATTATTTGCTGAATGCTTCGAACTTGGAGACGGCTTATAGCGTTTTTGGCCAAGGAAAACATCGTGGACCTGTAGCTAAAACAAAAGCAATGGCGGCTGGGCGTGACCACATGAATTCTCCTTAGGTACCCTTGCAAAGAACCACTAGTGCTATATTCTTGAATGGTTTCCCGCCTTCCCAGGTTAGGAAGGTAAGAATTGCCATTTCTAAAAGTGAATTACTAAAGACAATGTAGTCTAATCACCATTGTGTTTCTATCACCCAGTAATACCAGCTGTTCATGACTGTAACTCATCACTGGTCCAACTTTTAAATAGAATGGAACAGGCACTTACAACTCAAATCCCCAGTGAGAACTCCTTCAAATTACTTTAAAAATGTCTTCATAGTTTGAGTACTGACTTTCATTCTGGACTTCTTACAGCAGGATGAAAATTTGAAATTCGATTTTGGGAACTTGAAAATATTGCAGTGGGAGAGATAACTCATAGTTCAGTGGCACCTAGGAAAGCCCTTACTCCCCTTCCCTTTCCATGTAATCTTACTGGATAAGTCCATTTCCAACCAAGAGCACTGCTTAGATTACTTTGTAAAGAAATACTTGGCAAAACAAATGTGGAACTTAGGTGAAGAAACCAGCAAAATGAAACCAGTTAAAGAACAATGAAAGCAAGAACAAGAACCTGTGATATATGTGAAGCATTGGCATGTGCGTATATGTGTATGTGAGAGAGCAATAGAGAGAGAACAATGAACCTTACTGTAAATAGCACTAAGAACAATTTTAACTAATTAGAAAAATGCTCAAAATAATAAAGATAGGTATAAACCTCAATTTTTGAAAGGGAGGCTAGTCCAGTGTTTATACTTTATAATCTCAATATACTAAAAGGAGAAACCCCATATTCAAGTTACAGGCTAGATATCACAGGACCTGAGATTTGGGATTTATTGTTGACATTAAGATTTTGAAATCAAGATGTTTTCCTTCTGGATTTCAAGAAATGCTTTTTCCTTAATTTACTCTAAATCCATTGCCAAAAATTGGGGGCCATAAAAAAGTAGGACTATATTACAAAGAAGTAACATATCCAAAAGAAAGAAATGAAAACACACAAGCTTTTCAAACCCCTCACACATTATTCTATGATGAACTTATAAGTTTCATGAAATGACCATTTTGACAAAAATATTATGCATCTAAATGTGTAACAGACATTACATACTATTTTGAAATATTGTCTCCCCTGTAACTATGAATAATGAGTGTGCGGGGAGAAATAATACCATGGCAGCCAGCAATATATAGGTTTGAGTCATAAAACAAAAAAAAAAATCAAAACAATTTCTTAGATTTTCCAAATAGAAGGCAGCTGATGTGCATTGGAGTGAAAGTTAAAATTGGGAAGGGAATCAAAATAGAAAGCAAAGGGCCTGAAGACAACCTTTTTCTGCTTGAAAACGTTGCTTTGAATTACTTAAGGTCTTACACACAAAAGGAAATAAAACAAAATGCCCTCTTTTAATTGACATAGACTTGGCTAAGCATGTGCTGCTTTCTGGGATGCAGATTCAATAAAGCCTTCCTGAAGAGCAACAATCCTCTAAACATTAGCCACGTAAAATGTCATCCAGGCACCTGAACTTGCAGACTCTTACACACAGGGCCATTTGCTAGAGGTCAGGACACACATATCGGATCAGTGAGTGCCTGGGGTAAAATACATTCTGGGTCCTGTTTACCCTTTGAGAACTGTTTGCCTTTCATTATTTGCATGGATGGTTATCTTTATCATAAACCCATTTTGTTTGCTTTTTAGAATCACTTCATCATCAATGACAAATATTGCAAGGCATTTTATGTGGGTAAGATATTATCCTAGGAGCTGGGGCTATCATGTGAAAGGAGACATGGTCTCAGCACTCAAGGAGTGTATATTGTAGTTGAGGAGTGAATCAAATGAGGATCAAAAAGATAAATTATAATATAAGTGGTGGGAACCAGACTTGCATCTCAGAGGTATTCAAATGTTGCATGGGTATGATCAGCAGGCTGGGTGAGTGGGCTCACAGGAAGTCTATTCACCTGATAACGAACAGCTGCCCTGAGAAATCCCTCCTTAACAGAACTAAAAACAAGCCAGGATACATGGGCTTTTACCAATAACAAAGTGTAAGGGAAATAATATTCTGAGTAAAACACAACAGCTATTCTATCTCTAACTGAGCTTGGATTCTAGGAAGTAAGCAAAAGCTTGAAGTAAATATTTGCTTTCAAAAACCCTACAGAACTCTTAAATGTTCCATAGGATTTTTTTGTTTTTCTTTTTGTTTTTTACATACAGCCCTATTCACCATAGTCAAAGTATGCAATAAGCCCATATGTCCCTCAATGGATGAATGGCTCAAGAAAATATTATCTACACACACACACACACACACACACACACACACACACACACAATGAAATTTTACTCATGCATTAGAAAGAATGATATTACATCATTTGCAAAGGACTGGAAGGACCTGGGGGTGGTGGAATCATGTGAAATGAAGTAAGTCAGGCCCCAAGAGAAAAAGGATGCAAGTTTTTCTCTGATATGTGGAACCTAGAATTAATTTATAAACTATAAGTAAATACTTCAGGGTGGTATCCAAGGATATATGTGTGTCTGTGTGTCTGTGTATCTGTCTGTGTGTCTGTGTGTACTAACTGAAATATGGTAGGCTCAGGGGAGGCTCTACTAAAATATAACAGATGAAGACTGTGGTAGACATGGTAGCCATTACTATTATTCTCCAAATACTTTCTGCTCTCCGTTTCCTGGATATATAAATTGCATTTCTTGGCATCCGTGTGTGCCAGTGATTGCAATAGCTAGCTCTAGCATAAGGACAGATATTGTAGGTGTTACAAAGTTTGAAGCTCTGTACTTCTGCTGTGAATGCCAACCATAAAGGCCCTGCCAAGGAGAAAGCACTGACCAACCAAGCCAATGGTTAGCTTTATGTTCTCTATGTATAATAGGAGTGGAACTAGTGCTCCATTATCCTCACCAATTCCTAAAGAGTGAGTGAAATAAAAAAAAAATAAATCCAAAGCATTATATTCAATACATGTACCTCTTAATTCATGGCATGTAGCAAGGACAGATCATGAGATTTTGCATGTTTAGACTATATAATGGCAGGGATGTCAGGTCCTACCATTTCAAGTAAATATAATGGGGAAGCAAATGTTTTCAAAGATCACAGTCAAAACCAAAGAGTAAGGCAGACTCTAGGCACATCACATTGCTCCTCCAGTGCCAATCCACTCTCCCGCACTCTAGAATGGTCATAACAGGATGATCTGTGACATCCAGACATGACAAAGTCCAGACCAAGAGAAGCGTTTCTCTCTTCATCCTCTTGCCAATTCCCCTGGCAGAACTTCCTCTTCCTATCTCCTTAACCTGGTTGGGGACAGATATGCTTTCTTAAAGTCATTTCTGATACAAAATTACCACAATCTGTTCTGATGATATAGAAAACATATTTTACTAAGTTTAATATACCTCATAATGTGTTCAAAGCTTATACTTTAACAAAATAAACACTACAGGATAAGGAACTTCTTTGATAATATAATGAGGCCTATGGGCTGGGAAGGTGGCTTAGTGGTAGAGCGCTTGCCTTGCATGCATGAGGCCCTGGGTTCAATTCCTCAGCACCACATAAGCAGAAAAAGCCAGAAGTGGCACTGTGGCTCAAGTGGTAGAGTGCTCGCCTTGAGCTGAAGAGCTCAGGGGCAGTGCTCAGGCCCAGAGTTCAAGCCCAGGACTGGCAAAAAAAAAAAAAAAAAAAGATAATATAATGAGGCCTAGAGGCACTGAGTGTTTTAAATGTGTAATGCAAAATATGTAGGCTTGTGAAATATACAATTATTTGAATGTATTATTAGAGTTCTATTTTATTTTAATTCCTTTATTCAGGTTAAGGTTAATTTGGAAATTCAACAAGTATCTGATGTAGTCGTATATATGTTTCCATATTAACATATTAAATAACAAACTCTGGTAGCAGACATAATTACTACCATGATTCTAAATTGGTGATGACCATAGAAAATGCCATTAGTGACAAAGTCACAGGTCTTGCTATTGCTATTGTGATTTGTTACCTGCATTTATCATTAATGGCAAAGCTATATTTCAGACAAAACTTAGTGATAGTGAAGAAGTGTTTCTTTTTCATACACAGTCACTTAGATTCTTCCAATAAGACCAATTAAAGGCCTGGGACCTGAGTCTGGAGCAGTTTGAACTATAGGGTCATCAGTTGGAGTGGTCTGGTGCTGGGGAGTTGAACATCATGACCCTCCATAGATGAAGAAACTTTTGGTCCTGAAGATTCACTTATTCACCCAGTAGAGCTTTTCTACAGCCCTGGTGAATCTTTTCTTGGGGTAGCCTTTTCTGTCTTAGAACTTGTTCATCAGATGAGTGGTTATTTCCATTTCATTTTATAATACCTGTTCATTCACCTTAGAAATCAATATGTAGAATTCAATGTAATGGTATCAAGAGATAAGGGTTTGGGGAAGTGATTAGGTCATAGGGTAGAGTCTTATGGAAATGTCACTATCAAACAGACCTCAGAGAGCTCCCTCATCTCCTTTACTGTGTAAGAACCCAGTGAGAAGCAGCCATTTCTGAAACAGGTTGGACCTTCCAGCCACCAGAACTGTATAAAGTAAATTCCAGTCATTTATAAACCACTTAGTCTAAGGCACTTTTGTTATAGTAGTCCCAACAATGACAGCATTATCTAATATACATCCTTACAACTCTCTCTCTTTGCTATGTCAGTGTTTCTCACCAAAGCTTTCTGCCAAAGTCAAGAGTTTGCTCTTTCCATTTTTTTCAAACAATACTACATCATGTCTCTGATTTGCAGCTTCCAATTTCAATAAGAATACGGAAGTAAACACCTTGCTATCCTGAACTTCATCTCTTCCCTTCTGCATTATAAAATGTATGTTGACCATCTGCTGAATAATAAGCATGATACTAGGAACCAGGAACAAAGAAATGAACAAGACATGGCCCTGGGGCTGGGAAGGTGGCTCAGTGGTAGAGCGCTTGCCTGAGGCCCTGGGTTCGATTCCCCAGCACCACATAAGCAAAAAGAAGAAAGCTGGAAGTGGCACTATGGCTCAAGTGGTAGAACGCTAGCCTTGAGCTGAACATCTGAGGGACAGCGCCCAGGCCCAGAGTTCAGGCCCCACGACCGGACACCCTCCCAAAAAAAAAAACATGGCCCTATGCTCAAGCAAAACACTCTAGTGGAGGCAGAAAGTGCCATTTAGTATCTCATCTACTGGGAGAATGCCTATGTACATTGCAATGGAGATAGAGAAGGAGGAGGCAATTCTAACAGGCCAGAGCAGGCAGAAAGGGTTCAAATGAAGTCAGTTCTTAAGCTTCATCTTGAAAGAGGGGGTGAATAGAAAATTGCTAGATGATCAAAGGAGAAAAATGACCTCTTCTCAGCTATACTTTTGCCTGCCGCACGCAGAGCCATGAATTCCTTATGGAACTCTCCAGTGAGATTGCCGTAGCCTTAGAAGAAGCCATTGTTCAATTTTACTTTTCTTCAGTTGTGTCTGGAAACATGTGAGCCCAAAAAACAGCCAGATAAGGAAGAGAAACAAAGTGAGAACTAGGCAGGCTGACAAGAATCAGAAACAGCTTGATACAAACAAGGAAAGGAAAGGAAATGAACATTCCCATGTTATAGGAGAGAAAAAGTTTTTTAGGTCGTCACATCATCATGAATAAATGTAGTTTTATATGTCCTTCTACTAGATGATGTGGTTCTCAGCTGTAGCTGGAAAGGGAAGACCACATGAAAAGTTTTGATTTTAAAGTATTTTATTTTTATACTGCTCACGGGGCTTGAAATCGGGGCTTGAGCACTGTCCCTGGGCTTCTTTTGATCAAGAATAGTGCTGTACCATTTGAGCCATTGCTCCACTTCTAGCTTTTATTTTTGGTAGTTTATTGGAGATATGAAGTCTCATGGACTTACCTGTCCGGGCTGGCTTCGAACCACAATCCTCAGATCTCAGCCTCCTAAGTAACTAGGATTATAAGTATGAGCCAACAGTGCTTAGCTGAAGAATTTTTAAACGTCCAATTCCTGGGATATACTTGCTAACAATGAAATAAGTACCTGTAGTGATGGAATTTAGTGGTGGGCTTCTTTGCTTTTAAAGCTTCCTGAAGTACAGAATTAGGAACAAACTAGTGTCCAATAGGCCAGCTGTCAACAAGCTCTGTCTTAAAGGGATAAAATCAATCTTTCAGGGCTTTGTAGTCCATACAGTCTGTTGTAACCTTTCAATTCTGCCACTATAGCACAAAGCAACTGTAGACAATATATAAATAAACAGCATGGCTGTGTGCCAAAAAACCTTCATTCATGGACAGTGAAATGTGAATTTCATGTCGTTTTTACATGTCACAAGCCATTTATCTTTTTAAAGATTATTTTCTAATAGAAGACTGGGGATAAGACTCAAGTGGTAAGAGTACCAAGTAGCAAGTACAAGTCCTGACTTCAAACCCTAGTACCAAAAAATATATATAGATAAATAAATAAAAATGTAAAAATCACCCTTAACTTACTGTCTACATTAGAACAAGAGGTGGGAAGATTTGGCCCACCAGCCATTGTTGATTGTTTCCTCTTGCTATAGGCAAAATCCAAGGAAAGCAAAATGGAAAGCTTCCATTGTTTCCTTGGCAAAATGTCAACTTGAAGATAAAGCACATTCTGGCAGACTGAGCATTTCTATCCTCATTTTGAATTGTCTCTCTCACAATTCAAGTATAATATTCTACACACAGCTAAAATTATATCTGATTGCTTTTTTTTTTAAAAAAAGCAAACAAGGTAGACAAGTATACAGAAACAGGATTTCAAAATACAAATCTATAACCCTATGTAATATCCACCTTCAAATTACCAATATTGCAAGCTGCTTCACAATTTCATCAAACTGGCAGAAACAATTGGATGGGGTTGGAAAGCGATGACTTGCCAAATGTCGCTGCAGCCAGCCAGGGCTAGAAACAGCCTTGCTGACGAGGCTCCAGCTTGGTGTGTGCGCACACAGCTATAACCAACCTGTTCTCAACCAAGTAATTACCTTCTCCCGGGGAGCAAGAGTGGTATTAAAAAATTGCAGAAAGACAACACACTGTGGCAGGGGTGGGGGAGAAAAAAAAAAACCAAGGCAGAGAAAGAAAGAAGACCAGACAATTGCAAGGAGAAGGAAATTCCTGGAAGAATAGATGAGAAGATGGATATAGAAACAATTACTAAAATTCTATCTGGGAAAAAAATGACCCAAGAGAGAAAAATGGCAAGTAATGGGACTGGCAGGTGAATAAGCTTGGTTCTTAATGGTGTAATAATAGGGATGTTTGGTAACCAATGAGGTTAATGCATGAGTGGCATAAACCAGCAGTAGGTCTTATAGGGAACCTGCTGCACATACTAATTGAAGGATATTTAATACAAGATAATAACAGAAAGATAGGGCAATGGCTGAATCCCCTTCCCTTCATTCACAAAGAATGAGCTGGCAGGATTTAATTTAGCACTGTCATTTAAGAAGAGCAGCAGTATTGATTGAAATAAATAAAATCTTCATTTTAATGTGGTAAAACCAATGGAAGGAAGGAAGCAAGCAAGGAAGGAAGGAAATCTGTGAGGGAAAGAAAGGAAAAGGAGGGAAGTTAACTAATGAAGTTAATGAGAGAGCCAGTAGCTTTGATTTCAGGGATAGGCACCTATTATCTGCCATTCATTAGAAAATGCCCTTGCAATAGAGTTCACTAAGGCTGCTTTCTCCAACTTTGATGTCCAATCAAATCACCCCAGGCGCTCATTAAAAGACAGACTTGGATTCAATAGGACTGGGGTGGATACCAAGAATCTACATTTCTGGTAAACTTCCTGTGGATATGAGACTGCTCATCCAAAGACCACATGGTGAGTAACTAAGCTGTAGACTTCCGTAGTTATCAGTAAGGAATGGCTATTAAGCACTTAAAATGTGGCCATTCCAAGATAAGGTAGATTTTAGACTTTGAAGACCTAGTAAAAATCTAAAAGGCCTCATTCATATATTGATTGTGTTGAAATCATACTATTTGGGATATCTTTGGTTAATTTGTATTATTATGGTTCATTCCACCTATTTCTACTTATTGCAGTTCATTCTACCTTATACTTGGTAGAATGTGGCTACTAAAACAATATAAACTTACACATTCTTTTGAACAGCATAACTCTAGGCTTTTCTTAATCTTTTCTCCTCTATTTAAGTTATAAAACTCATCTTAGCATCATATGTAAGGGCAAAGGGCAACATAGCAGTCTCTTATTTCTCTTTCCTTCTCTCCTCCTTGTTTCCTCACAGATCCTGTTTTGCATGTTTGTACCAGAAAAATCTAAGGACATCTTAGACACTTTATGAGAAAGCATCCATGAGCTCAGTACCCACACTAACTCCTTCCTCATACAAAGCTTACTCCAGGCTAACCCCTGTCTCACTCAGTGAACCGACACTGGCAAAAATAAAACATAGATACTATGCTCAAACTCATAGTCCAGAAGGGCAGAAGACAGATATATAACACAGTGTACAGCATGCTGAAATGAAAGTATATACAAGACATCAGTAGAGAAAATGATCCAAGCCAGTCCCATCAGCCAGAACTTCTCTTCTTCTAGATTCTCCTAATGAGCAAGGAATATAACCAACGTGTGCCTAAGTTTCTGCATCTGTTTAATGGGAATAAATCTACCTAATAGTGTTGGTATGCAAGTTAAATTGATTCATTTTTATAAATTACTTAAGTCATGTCTGACACACAGTAAGTTCCAAATGTATGCTAGCAAAACAAATAGACTTGATTGGCCTTTGTTAATCTGTTGATTACATTTAGGCACAAATGTCTAAACATGGTTATGATTTCATACTACCTTAAAGATATTCTGAAACTATTACTAAGAATTCAATGAAAATGGGTTGAGAAATTGTAGTTAGCTTATTAAAACTGAATATTATACAGAAATGAACAAATGAGCAGTTGCAATTCAATTCCTTGAATGCATCTCATAGGCCTAATGCTGAGCAACAAAAGTCCAACAGCACAAAACATACTTGTTGTGTAATTACATTTATATAAAGTTCAAAAACATGCAAAACAGGGCTGGGGCTGAGTGGTAGAGCACTCATCTAGCATATGCAAGGCCTTAGGTTTGATAAGAAAAAATGATTGTTGGGAGTAGAGCTGTGGCTCAAGGTGATAGAGCCCTAGCCTTCAGCAAAAGAGCTCAAGGACAGCACCCAGGCCCCAAGTTCAAGGCCCATGACCGACAAAAAAAAGCAAAAAAAATTGGCTTTAGGTAGTAAGAAGTAAGCTTTATATATGGATACCTTAGCCTGAGAATTTGTTCTATTGATGTGCTCACTTTGTTCAAATCCACTGCGTTGTACTCTTGAAATTTACACACACACACACACACACCCTCAATTTAAACAAGAAGCAGAAAGGGAAGTTTCATAACAGTTCTTTCTCAGTTGGAAAATCTAGCTACAAACACAGGACACACGATGTCAAAAACTACTTAACAGTGAGAGGTCAAACTGAACACTTTCATAAAATTATAATACTCACTTTGCTTCTGTTCCAATTCTTTTGAACTCTGACCCCAAACTAAATCCATTCTAGAGTTGTAAAAAAAAGTGAAGGAGGTGAGAAGATCAGAGTAAATGAGAACAAAGTGGATGAAAACTAGAACATAGCATACTCTAAAAAGTAGTAGGAGTCCTGTGAGTCACTGAAAGTGTGTGAGCAGCAGGCTTTGTAGCTCAGACAGTAGAAAGCCCCCAGATGAGGACACAACTGTCCAAGTATTCTACTTCATAACTCTTTTTGAAACTGAGGTTTTTCTTCCCCAGGATTTTCCTATAACACTTTCATATCTTAGAGCACCATCTGCAGAGTTTCTTTAGTTCCCCATGGGACAATAAGGTTTTACAAATTCTTTCCTCATTTCATTTTTTAAAGTACTAGGAGTGTTGCAAGAGGACGGAGCTTGCTGTATCACATGGTGTCCTGTACAGAAGGCCCCAGAGAATAGACAAAGGGCATAGCAAAAAAGGACCAGAACTGGGAGCAGTCTCATTCACAGACATGAGGAAATCATCTAATGCCTAAGAGGCATACGTGCTGAGAAAGGAGTATACATGATTATTTGTGCTTTGTCTCATAAGTGATTTATTAAATTTAACAGTTATATTTTCTTAATAGTCACATATTAATACAAAGAAAAAGTATTTTCATAATGCATGACAATTCAACCAAGCAATAATGTGCTATTGTTTTAAATATCACCCTGGCTTATGAATAACATGTCAGAGCTGGAAGAATCTAATATGAAAAGGTAGGAGAATTGAGTTGTGGCAGCACACTGTTGCCTAGCTAGGAGATTTTGTCTGGGCCACCTTTGATTTGATTATAAAATGAGGAAAAAACAGCCCTAGACGTTTTTAACACTCAAAGTTCCCATCTTAGTATATTTTGTGCTGCCATAACAGAAAACCATAGACCGAGTAATTTATAAAGAACAAAGATTCATTTCTTGTAGTTCTAGAGACTGGAAGGTACAATCTCTAAAGGCCTGTATCTGGCAAGAAATTTTTTGTTTCATCATCCTATGGCAGAAGGTAAAATAAAAGAGAGTATATGCAAAGAAGAGAAAGAGAAGGCCAAGCTCCTTTGTAAAACATTTCCCTGCAATAATGACATCAATCCACTCATGAGGACAGAGCTATCATCACCTAGTCACATCTTACAGGTCCCACTTCTCAACGTCATTGCATTGGGGGTTAAGTTTATAGTATATAGAATATGAGGATCACATGAAACTAGAGCGGTTCCTCTGAAGATTAATGTTTGCTGTGGCTTGAATATAAAATGTCTCCCACAGGCTCATGTGTTGAATGTTTGGTCTAGAGTTAGTGGAATTATTTGGGGAGGTAATGGAAACTTTAGGATGTGGAGACTTGATAAAGGAAGTAGGTCACTTGAGGTGTAGGTCCCAAGTGCTTGACTATATTTCTACTTCCTGTCCACCATGAGGTAAAGAAGCTCCTCTGCCACATGCATCTACTATCATGATACTCTGCTCAAGTATATGGAGCCAAATTACCATGGACTGAATGCTCTGAAACCAGGAGCCACTCTAGATCTTCCCTCCTTTATTTTGTTATTGGCCACAGAGAAAATAAACTGACGAATAAAATATTTTATTCTAAGGAAACTAAGTCCCCTAACCCTCACCACTTCCAAATGCCAGCGCCTGCATTTCATTGTCTGGGGGTTACTGTTGGCGTTGAAGCTGGATGTATCTTGCCTATGTAGCAAGCCAGAAATGTCAGGGAATTAACACTGTTTGGAAGATGTCTTCTAATTAAACAGGGTCTTAGTATATAAATATCCCAGCTCTCTCACCTACAGGCACAAGAACCCTAAAGTATGTGTTTTATACTATGTTCCAGAACTTCCCAGTGAGATCAATTTCCACAGTGCTAATTTGTTTGATAATGCATGCTTTATGTATTGACTTCCCTTTCTTGTCCAATTTTCCCCCAGTCTCCCATGAGTGTACTCTTCACTACCCAGAATAACTGTTTGCACTCCAATTCTTATTTCAGAATTTCCTCCAGCTGAATAAACTAAGACACCTGCCATCCCCTCCCCCCCAAAAAACCATCTGCCACACCTGCAATCTTAGCTACTTAGAAGACTGAAATTTGGAAGACCATGGGTTCAAAACCAGCCTAGGCAGAAAAGTCCATGAAATTCAATCTGCAAAATAATCATCAAAAAAGCCAGGCTAGAAGCAGAGCTCAAATGGTAGAGTACAAGCTGAATGAGCAAGCAAAACAAGCAGGAAGCCTTGACTTCAAACTCAGACCAGAAAAAAACGTAACAAAACCACAAAACCAGATATTGTGGTGATAGGTAACTTGAAAGCAGCAGAAAAAAAAGCAGTTCCTTTCTCAGACATGAATTTTAAGGAGTTAAATAGATAAGGTGAATGGAGGGAGAATCATTGCCATCCAGACACAAAGCTGAGGGCAAGAGCACTTAGCCAAATGCTCTTCTCCCACCAAAATGGTACCTTGTAGGCCTTTTAACTGTTCAAAATGCACGAGAATTATTCGAAGGTTGGAAAAGTTGCACCATCTGGCTAACTCTAGTCTCATGTCTGGAAGACACACTTAATTTGATGTATATTCCATTAGGGAAGATAATAAATGACCATTTTTCAAAAATTCAAATTAAGTCATTGGTCAAGAGCTCACCCTTCCATATTTGCTAGAAAAGGCTTTCAAATCTGTAGTTCCAACTAGTTTCTCCTATCAGCTTTATTCAATACCTTCTCCTAAAGACATCAGGATGAGACTTTTATTAAGCTACAAAAAAATAAATAGTAATTTATTGATCCCCAAAAAGACTTCTCTTTACTTCCATTTTCCTCCTTACCCTCTCAATGTGGAGAGATGCTCACTGCTTATTTCATACCTCTTCTCTCTTTGCCATCACAGGCACCAGAATGTGGAAATGTCAGAGATTTGCACTCAGTTTCCCTTACACCAAGATGGCCATTTTACCAAATTCTGACTAATGAGACTAATGAAAGTCTGCTGAGAGGCTTTGCAATGTATGTGAGGAGACCTCTCCTACTAGCCCCCTCTTCCAATGTTGAAGGTTTCAAGCTCATAATCATAAGGGAAAGACTTGCAGAACACTGAGAATAGGCAAGAGGGTATATGAGAAATTCCTGGGTCATTGAGACACGATCAAGCTGCTAAATCATTTCTAGGACCACTCACCTCTTTGTTAAATAATTAATGCGTTATTTATTCTGTTTTAAGCCACTCATGATCAGATTGTTCCTGCTCCAAAGAACATTCCCAACTAATATAGTAGGTTTTAAGGTAAATGTTTTAATGACCTAAAATACAGGAATAAACATAATTAACTATCCAACTTGATGAATTTTTTTGGAGTTCATTTTGAGAAGCATCATTTTTTATTTTTTATTTTAATTTTATTGTCAAGGTGATGTACAGAGGGGCTACAGTTACATAAGTAAGGTAGTGAACTTGTTACCCCCTTCTTGTTGAACTTGTTACCCCCTTCTTGTTGAACTTGTTACCTCCTTCTCATTTTTCTCCCACTTTCCCTCCACCCCTAGTCTGGCCCCCAATTTGTACAGATCATTGTCTTGTGAGCTTGTTGAATGTTTTATAGAATGTCTTCTGTTTTTAACTTTCCATTACCAAAATATATGAAACTGGGCATAGCGGCTCCAGAACCTGAAGCCAGATTGCTGTCCTCAAAACCCAGATTCTCCACTCATTGATTCTATGACCTTGAGAAAATTGTTGTAGCTTTGTATGTTTCAGGCTTTTTACTTCTAGTATGGAAATTATAACATTATCAAATTTATTGGGTTTTTTATATTTTTATTATCATTAAGTAGTTTTGCAAAGGAGTTGCCATTTAACAAAGCAGTTTATGAATACAGCGCATCTTGATCAGTGTCACCCCTTTTTAACATTCTTTGTTTCTACTCTTTTTATAATATTTTTATTGTAAAGACACTGTACAGAGGGGTTACAGTTACATGAACCCCTTTCATCATTCTTATTCATTCATTCCCACCTCATCCCTTCCCATCTCTTCTTAATTACATAGAATATACATTGAATTCTTGACTGCATTCTCCCTGTCTTCTCTTCATTGATTTACCTTTTTTCCCTTGACCCCACCCCACTCCTTTCAAGTACTTGCTTTCTGATGTTTGTTTTGTTGAACTTTGACTTTGCCTTTCTCAGGAATTACACTATTTGAGTTCTCCCTTGAACCTACCACATTTCAGTTACATTTTTATACACTTGCATACCACCTAATGTATTTCCTTATAAGTTTATAAGCTAAATCTAGCTTTCACTTATAAGGGGAAACATGAATCCTTTGTCTCTCTGGGTCTGATTTACTTCACTTATCATAATTTTACCCAAGTCTATCCATTTCTTTACAAATGGCACAATATCATTCTTTCTAATGGATGAGTAAAATTCCGTTGTTTGTATAACACATTTTCTTAATCCATTTGTCCATCAAGGGAGATCATGCTGATTCCATACCTTGGCTATGGTAAATAGTGCTGCAATGAACATGGTTGTACTCGTGGATTTATTATACCTGATCTCTTTGCATAAATGCTCAGGAGTGGAATTACTGGGCCACAGGGCAGTTCTATGTTTCTCTTTTGAAGATCCTCCATACTACTTTCCAGAGAAGTTGAATAAATTTACATTCTCATAGAATTTTTTGTTGTTGTTGTTGGTTGAGGGCTTGAACTCTGGGCCTGGGCGCTATCCTTGTGCTCTTCACCGCAAGGCGAGCACTCTACCGCTTGAGCCACAGTACCACTTCTGGTTTTCGAGTGGTTTATTGGAGATAAGAGTCTCACGGACTTTCCTATCTGGGCTGGCTTTAAACCATGATCCTTAGATCTCAGCCTCCTGAGTAGCTAGGATTCCAGGCATGAGCCATCGGCACCCAGCACTCATAGGATTTTTATAAGGACTAAACATGTTAATTTTTAAGTTTATATGGCTGACATACAGTTAGCACACTAAGAAGTAATTGTTAAATTTAAATGATATTAGCCTGACAATAATTGAGGAGGTAGAACAAGAAAGTTCTGGAAGACTAAGTAGGTGTTTGAGGGCCTGAGATGATCTTGGAAATTAAGAGTGCCTAAAGAAATAGAAAATACTAAATATACTTTATAATGTAGACCTGTATGTCAAAGCAATAAACCACCAGAGCTTGGGCAAAGCTTCAAAATATGCAGCAAAGCAGTTCTTAACTTGGAGCTATTGATAGGCCTCTGGAATCCCATCACCTCAGAGATAGCACACAAAGTGGTAGGCATATGTGTGTCTTACTGAAAAGAGATCCAGAGTCTTCATTAGACTCTCAGAGGCACTCATGATCCATAAAAGGTTAAAACCACTGACTAGTGAATCTTCTTGATATCATAGCTACAGCTTAGAGAGAGGCCATCTAGTACTTCACTGAATTGTCACACTTAACTTCAGCTCCATCTCCCCAGAAGAAAAATGAGGTCAAAGCAAATGTTATTCCACTTTAAAATCTTACAGTTTTCCAATTGAAAGGGCTTAGTAGCTCTTTAAATAGAATCCTGCTGCATTAACAGATGAGGAGTCCAAATTCTAGTGGGGTTAGTATGACCAACTCAGCATCCCAGAGAGAAACAGAACTGTGGTTTACCAGGTGTCTGGGTCAGCATCTAATTCCATTCCCCAGTAACATTTTAATGGCCCTAAACCTCATCAGCTCATTTCATGACCATTGTAAACACCCCATACTAGACCTCTGTAAGTGTGGTTTCTAAGGGTAGCCAGGACCAAGGGCTTTCAAACATTGTATTCCTTTCATTGCTATAAACTTCAGAGTAATTATCATTAGCCACATAAGTCATGTGTACCATTGGGTAAAAAATGAGAATATAAAGAATTTCCTATCAGTTCAGTTTATCATTATGATGCAATTTTATTATAACATTTTTGCCTCTTCCTCTCCTTTGATACATTTTTTAATGCCTTTATGAGTGGTATGGGTGCCCACAATTAAGAGACACAGAAATCGTATTTACATATAATCTGTACTAACTAAATAGTTCTTAAATGTAGATTCCCCTTTCGAAGGTGGAGATGGCAAAGGTTAAAACAGGGTAAATGGCACTTATATTAAACATAGTTTAATAGATTTATCCATGAGGATTATATTGAAACTAGTATCAAATTTTGCCTAAATGAGTGGTGTTTTTGTTCATGTGTGTGTACATGTATACATGTGCTTACCTAAAATTAGAGCAAATAAGAACATCCTACTTTAGAGCTCTAAGACTTCCCTAATGCAAGAATGACTTCTCTATTCCTACTAGATTTTTTGGGGTCTTTGAACTCAGGGCCTCAGTGCTGGCCCTAAGCATTTTTGCTCAAGGCTAGGGCTCTACCACTTGGAGCCATAGCTCCACTTCTGATTTTTGAGTGCTGAATGGGGACTTTTCTGCCTGGGCTGGCTTTGAACTTTGATCTCAGCCTCTGAGGTATGAGCCACCAGAACTGTTATGGACCCAGACCACTTTAGTTCTATGGGAAGCAAAGGGGACAACAAGAAGAGGAGTTCATAATGCTAAGACCACATTAACCTGACTACAGTTTAAAGATCGCTCAGTATTCTTGTTAAATTTAATGTAGCAAAATAAATATATTTCCCCTGGTACTGATGGACAAGCATGTTTGTAATTACTAGAGGAGAAAGGTTTTCACTGTGGTTCCTGGCTGCACAACCCAAATAAAAAGAACAGGTCTAATTGTAATCTTCATATTTTACTTTTTTAGTGTCTCATCTTTCTAAAACCTCATTCCACTGTTACTTCTTTTTTTCCACAAAGAACAGAACACACAGCTTTCTTCGCTAGCCCCAGGCTAACAGGAAGACCTCCATTTTGTAAAACGCTGGACTAGTGAAGAACTGCCCCCACGTGATAAACAGCCAAAGAGCTCACACCCTCTCAGGGAGGATCTGACTCATTTCTCTTCATGGCATAGAAAGCTGAGTGGGTGACCTTTTTGCCTGAGCCAGGGCCAGCGCCCATCATTACTGAAGCAATAGCGGGTTGCTCTCAAGCAGGCAGACCAACTAGAAGAACACATAGCATTAAGGAATGCCCTGTGCCTTCTCAGGCCCTCCTGGCCCCATAAAGAAGATGGCTTCTCCTCACTGCCCATTCACAGATACAGCTATCCATCTACCTGCCCCTTTGTTAGTTATGGGCTGGGCTAGTTCATTTCCAACAGACTTAGATAAATTGGAAGGGGTAGGAGGTGAGGGAAAGGGAGAGAATGGTGGGACCAGATGAAGAAAAATGTACTTAAATTTTGCCCTGAGAAAAAGAACCATATATTTTAGGAATTCCCTAAAGAGCAGTAATAGAGGCAGTGGAATCCAGACTACTATCATTTTTCTTCCTCCACCTTGGCTAGGAAGGCAATTTTCGGGTATTTTCACATAAATATTTACCTAAATTTGTATGTGTTTTTGGAAAGGTAGATTATATTAAAGGCAGTTGAAACTCCAAATATGTTAATTAAATTAATTAATCACTGAACCATCCTCCAACTGTCTAACTCCCGGGGGTGGGGGGGGGCAGGTTTACTGCTTTCTTCGAAATGAGGAACAGCTAGGACTTGGCACTATCAGGTATGGAAGGCAGCAATTGGCAACTGAGCCCCATGAGACTAAACTGCAGAAAGCCAAGTACCATCTTGCAATATACCCTGGTGAACTGATTTTTTTTTCCTTTTGGATTGCTTGTTTCTCATGGGCTTAACACATGTAAGCTTCTTCTTAAAAATATCAAGTATTTGGGGAGAAAGGGGATCAGGAAGAGAAAAACCAGGAGAAAATGAGGGAGGGGGTGACACTGCTGAAAAAGGAAATGTACTCCTTACCTGACATATATCTGTAACTCCTCTGTACATCACCTTTACAATAAAAAACAAATCAAGTGTGTACTAGGTGAATTGATGGGTGGGGTTAGGAGAGATTCAGGGTAACATTGATCAAGATGCATTGTGCTCACAAACTGATATGTTGAATTGAAACCCCTTTGTACAACTATTTAGGGATAATAAAAAAAGTAAAATAAATTTTTAAATAAGTTTTTTAGTGTGAAAATACTGTACAGAGGGGTTACAGTTACATGAGCAAGGTAATGAGTACATTTCTTATCAAGCACTGTTGCCTCCTCCTTTGTTTTTTCCCTACCATCCCTTCCCTCCCACCTCCTCAACTACACTCCCCCCAACCCGCTCCCCCTAAACTTAATTGAAAAAAAGAAAAATCTAAAGGAAATATGTCACTGAAACAAAAAGAAGCAATTTGTATCACATTAGGCGTTATTGTCATCTTATTATTTGATACAACATAGATATGAAATAGCTTGTTCTCTTAGCTTTGGGGTTATGATTACTTAATGCAATTATTTTGCTGATTGTATTATATTCAGGTTTTCTATTATTCTAAGTCAATGATCTCATTGGTTTTTTCTTTTAATATTTGATATTTGACTTAAATTTTCAAAGATAATGTCCAAAGTTGTTTGTGTCATTATGTGATTGTATTACACATTTAGCCCCCAAAATAAAATAAAGTATAAAATAAATATAAAATATCCAAGTAGAAGCCGACTCAGGAGTTGGCACAGGAATATTGAAAAGCTTGAGGTCAGACTAGACTACATAGCAAGACCTTCTCTCAAAAAAAAAAAAAAAAAAAAAAGAATGCACAGGACAAAAGCAACTTACCAAAGCTTCCAGGAGCCTCCTTGCATCTCCATTAAATATCATTCCCAGTGGGCCATTCTGAGTCCACAAGTCCTTAGTTCAAAGGCTAGTTATTGGAAGCCTTTCTGAATGACTATTTTTCTCTCTGAGTCTAGACTTCTGAAGTAAAGTCACTGGGATCCCAAGTGTGTTTCCTCTCTGCCTGTTGTCAGCAGACCTGATACACCCCAGAAGGCTTCCAGAGCCCATTAGTGCTGCATCAAATGGACAGGCAGAAAATGCAACTACAAGTGCAGGGTGTCTGGGGCTTGGAAATGAATGCCCTCAACAGTTTTGTGGCAAGACCATGCTGGACTTCGTAGCGGATGGCTCCTTCAGAAGATGCTCCACAGGCTCAGAAGTAAGAATTTCTTTCCCTTACCTCTCAGCCAATGATACAAGGTTTAATTGTGAGCAAAATGTGACTTCCTTATTGATGGTCACTAGTTTCCCCTCCTTTTTGTGTACCAAAAGGCAGCATGGGGACAAAAACATTTTTCTTTCTATTTTGAACAGTGTATATTAGCAATAAATCAACACTCTCCTTCCAGAACCTTTTAAACAACAGCAGAACAATTCTTTTTCTTATACTGTCTTCTACAGAATGTAGTAAGAAAGCAAGAAAGCAAGAAAGAAGGGAGGGAAGGAGGGAGGGAGGGTGGGAGGAAGGAAGGAAGGAAGGAAGGAAGGAAGGAAGGAAGGAAGGAAGGAAGGAAGGAAGGAAGGAAGGAAGGAAGGAAGGCAAAGAAAGAGAGGAGAAATAGAAAGAGAAAGAAAGGAAAGAAAGAGAAAAAGAAAGAAAGGAAAGAAAGAGAAGGAAAGAAAGATATAAGCCCTTGGACCAGCATTGTCAGTCACAGGCTACACAGCTTCTGGAAGCTACATTATAATGGAAAAGCCAGAAGCCCACAGCTGTAACATCTGGTGTGACCCTAGTGGATGGATATGGCTCCCTTCTCTCCCCATTTTGGAAAAGGGAAGGGAAGAGATTAATGCAAGAAATGGCAAATTGCCAAGGAGAACTCAATGTTTTCTTGATTTGTTTCATTATTTAGAAGGAGAACAGAAGAAATGATACAGCAAGGACTACTCAGGAAAAAAAACACATTGATTTTTCACTGGGCACATCTCTGGGCAGAAATGGCATTCCATGCCCCCACTAAACAGTAATAATTCTCTGAGCCTCACATTCATTGTAGATACCAATAATTAAAGTGAAAGCTCTTTCTTTCCCAAGTGTGAGTACCCTGATTCTTTTTTTTTCTACCTTAGTTTATTTTTATTATCCATAAGCAGTTGTACAAGGGAGTTTCAATTCAATGTGTCAGGTTTTTTTTTTAGTACAATGCTGTTTATTTCTTACAAAATCCATTTCTTTACATTGTAACAAATACTTAGACTATTGGAAGAGAGGACATTTTTCTCCCCAAATACTTTCATTTTAAAGCCAGCCACTGGAGGAATAGAAAGTTGAGATTTCAAAACCCAATGTTTTGAATATTTTCTGAACAGACAAAATAATTTTACGTTAATAACCCAGAGTAATATAGGAGTTCAAGGTCTGTATTGTTGTCATTTTGGTTCATTGCCTGGGCAGATCTTAAAGCCCTAGAATTGTCATCAATTCTCCATTTTCTATGTTTAAATTGATTCATTATGGAGGCAGATACCTGGATTTGAATTCCAACTCTGCCAATTACTGAGCTGTGTAAGTCTCTGTTCTTTGATATCCTTTCCTATTGAATAGGGATATTAATAGCAATGGTCTGCTGCTGTTGCCATGAAGATTAGCTGAATTAACACTTATATCAAAAAATGTTGCCACCTAAATTCTTTACACTTTGAGACAAATGATTTTTTAAAAAAAATCAGTGTTGGCACTATGTCTCATACCTTGCCTTTTGCTGTTTCTTGGATTGCTAAATCTTAAGGAACTTACCATTAAAATCTCTCTTGTCCCTTTTCGGGGGACTAAGTATGCACGGTCAGTGCACTGCTTCAGAAAATTAAACCCCACATGAACATAGATTGGTGTTGTTCTTATGGTAGCTCTTGTTCTGAAGGTCTGCAAAACCTCTTATATTTTTTCATAGAAATGACCAGGTGAGAGTGTATACTGATGCCGGTGAAATTTCCAACTCTTGGGCTTTGAGCTTGTATCTCATTGTCTGCTAGGCTATGGGCTAATAATGGCCTTCACCTTCTTAAATTACAGGCAGCCATCCCAGACAGTTAGCTGTTCTGAGGGGAGGAAAAAAAGCCAAGAAGACAATGGAGCAAAGGGTGTCAGACAAAGGCAGAAGAGAAAATATGGAGGAGAACTGTTTTGCTGCTTCCTCAAAATGTACTCAAATGAATCTAGAGTTGATTTAGCGAGGGCCAGTTTCTCCTCTTTATTGTGCAAAGTAAGAAAGCTTTGACTGGAAGGATGCTTTCCAGAAGTCAAACAACATCTCATTTTGAATTACTGAACCATAGACCATAATTCCTACTTCCTCTCTCCCCTACCCCTGGGGGAAACTTAGGCTTGAATAGCAAAGAATCAGAGAAAGACTGCCAGGGACAGTTCAATCACGAGAAGATTCTGACCAAGAAGTCATCCTTATGAATCCTTTTAATAGAATGCCTCTCCTGATTTGTGGCAAATGTTCCTTTCCTCATGATGAGGGAACTCAACAGATAGGCGTGAAGCTCAGATTACTCAAAGGGGTGGTCCAGCTAACCAGGGAAGAAAAAGTAAGAAAGGATGACTACTGGAGAAATGGCAGCAGGGTAACCACAAATCTCTTTTCAGTCAGTATGATTGGCTAGAGAAGAGCAACAACAGATATAAATTGGGGCGCTCCTAAAGCCTTCTTTTAATCCTGCTACTGATCAGACATCCATGCCACTCATAAACTGCATTAAATCACAAGCAACACAGTTAAAATAACTTTACAGATCTAGTTAAATCTCCAGGTGGTGGGGAATTTAGAGTTAAGATTCCCAAACTAGGAGGCTAGGCCAAGTGCCCTTGCTCTTCTGCCTACAAGAAGTTCAATGGAAGTTAAATTTGTGGATTACAATGTAATTCTGGGTTGACCAGTTCACCCTACCATGGCAACACCCTACCCTGCTGTTGGGAAATAAGTTCCCTGCCTGCCATCATACTCACTTGAATATGTGTTAAAAGTGGAGTATCTCCACTGGGGAGAGAAAATTATCTCCCTTCCTTTGGAGTGTTATGAGCTTAACTGTGTCTCTCCCACCCCACAAAGTAGTGGCCTTCATCCAATAGTACTGGCGCTCTTACAAGAGGAAGGAAATTCAGACCAGAAGAAAAGGCAGCCCCAGGAAAACAGAAGCAAAAACTGAAATTATGAAGCCAGGCACTGGTGGCTCCCACCTGCAATCCTAGCTACTCAAGAGGCTGAGATCTGAGGATGGCAGTTCAAAGTCAGCCCAGGCAGGAAAGTTCCAGACACTCTTATCTCTAATTAACTATCAAAAAGCAAGAAGTGGAGCTGTGGCTCAAGTGATAGAGTGCTAGCCTTGGGCAAAAGAGCTCACAGACAGTGCCCAGGCCCTGAGTTCAAGCTCCAGGGAGGATACAATTTTTTTTTTGAAGTTGGAATTACGTTACCACTAGGCAACAAATGCCAGGAACTAATGGAAGTTGCAGAAGTAGGGACAGATTTTTCTAGAGCCTTTTAAGGGGACATAGCCTGCTGACATGTTTTCTAAGCTCCAGAACTGAGAAGAAACTTCTGTTGTTTTCAGCTACTGGACTTGTAGTATTTTGTTAGAGCAGACACAGAATACTAACACAACTGGCTTCAACCCTAGCCTCAGCTTGCCTCATGCCTCCATTTATAACTGGAAGTAAGAAAGGGGAATAACCCCAAAGAACAAGCTTAACCCAAAAGCAAGGGGCAGCAGAAAGGAGAGAATATAATGTCCTCTTTCTTAATGCCCATGGCAGCCAAACAAAATCCAGTCTGTCCTCCTGGTAAGAATTCACAGTGAGCAAAACCCATCTCCCTGAAGGCCACAATGACCACACAATCCAAACCAAAGCTTCCACTCAGCTGATCTCTTCCTCTGCCCCCACAGGCCTTAGGCAAAGCCAGCCCAGCAAATTTAAGTAAGGGCTTCATCCTCCAGGACTTAGTAACTCAACCTAGCATCTGAGATCCAGAAGCCTAAGTGGAAAGAAGAGGAGGTAGAAGGCCAGAAGATGAACACTAGGCTTATGGTTTTTCTTATGATGGCTACAGGGCCTCTAGGGTACAAAACAGAGATTAAAAGAAGACTGTTTCACTTGGGGAATTACATACTACAAATATTTTAAAACAACCCAACTGGACTTTAGAATTGTGTGGCAAAGGCTGTAAAATGTAAAGTTGGGGGTTTGGGCTCAAATAAAAGGCTCTCTCTGAATAACAATTTATTTTAATTTGAGATTTCTCATATTGTCCATATGGCAGGGCTTCATGGGAAAGCAACTGTCTCGCAGTTGACAGGGACATCTGAAGTATGCTTTTTTGGCATGCAAGGGATTTTTTTTTCCATTTAAATCAGTGACTTGGTTGAGAAGGAGAGTTTGAAAACATTTCCCTAATGTTTCCAGCATTTTTACAACTGGAAATTTATCATCTCGTGGAAGTTACAAATTGAAACACACAGATCATGGCTCATGTAGTCCAGTGCCCATTTGCAATCAGAGAGTTCTGTGAGCATTCACTTGAAAATGTGAACATCTTATTTGGATGCATATGAAAAGCAAACAGCAACAACCTAGAAAACGTGTGAGCAGTGTTATGACCTGAAGTAGGGACAGCCTTGCCAAATACCCCCAGGCTCATGACTCCTGGAATATTGTACAAGCAGTCTCTTGGAGAAAGGCAAAGATTTCTAGCCAAGTCCGGGTAATACCCTAGTACCCACACAGATTTGGTGACAGTATTTACTCTTAAGAGAGCCTGCAAGCCACATGCTAGACCCCAGGGGTGTGATGAGAGAAAGGGAGCTTCATTTTGCTCTCTTTTTCAATGTCTCCTCTAAGGCTTTGTGTCAAATGAGGCAGAGAGAGGAGACCTTGGCAAAATCTCCATTTTGCCCACCTTGGCATTTCTACTGGGAGAAGGACAACTAGGTGAGCTATCATGAGGTCACTAAACATACTGCTAAAGCCAAGTCACATCCATGCAACAAAACCTCCTTATTCAAATATCACACCCTCTGAGAGCTCTTCTCTGCCTGACTAAAGCATCAAAAACAGCATCCATGAGTAAATGAAAGGATGAATGAGTAAGTGAAACCTTTAGAAACTCTCTTTTACTTACATGTTTATTAATTACCCTGTGGGTTTCAAGGTGGTTTTTTTTCCTATTTTACCCTAATTTCCCATGTTTTCTTGGCTTTTATTACTATCTTCGTTACCCTCATCACATCAGCTAGAAAAATCTGACTTTCTTTACTAGTTATTTGTGAGGGTTTTTTTTGTTTATGCAGCTTCTTTGGTAGTTTGGGCATTCTTCCATTTTCCCCTTTCATGTCTTCCTTCAGAAAAGTATTTTCTGTATGTTTGGCCAAGGTTAAATGTTTATAAGATACCCCAAACAAGTGTGCTCATAAAACACTCTCATTTCTTGCAAGATACTAATAATCCACTTATAGTTACCTAAGATACATTTTGTCTTTAAAAATAATGAGCAAGTAAGAAAACTATTCAATTAATCATTAATTGGGGAGTAAAGATCATGAAATTCTCCAGTAACAAAGACAAGGGGAACCCAAGAAAACATTAAAGTAGCAGAAAGCTATAAGCTTCCCCAACAGGATTTTTTTTTTTTTTTTTTTTTTTTTGGCTGTGGGGCTTGAACTCTGGGCACTGTCCCTGAGCTCTTTTTTGCTCAAGGCTAGCACGCTACCACTCTGAGCTACCATGCCACTTCCAGAATTTTCCAAGTAGTTTTTTTGGAGATAAGAGTCTCATGGCCTTTCCTGCCTAGTCTGGCTTTGAACCGCAATTCTCAGACCTCATCCACTTGAGTAGCTAGGATTACAGATATGAGCCACCAGCACCAAGCAAGTTTTTTTGGTTTCATTTCTTTCATTTTATTTTTGCCCATCCTGGAGCTTGAACTCAGGGCCTGGGTGCTGTCCCTGAGCTTCTTTTGCTCAAGGCTAGCATTCTACCACTTGAACCACAGCAGCACTTCCAGCTGTTTTTGCAGTTAATTGGAGATAAGAGTCTCATTGACTTTGCTGCTGGGCTGGCTTCGAACCTCAATCCTCAAATCTCAGCCTCCTGAGTAGCTAGGATTACAAGCCTGAGCCAACAGCGCCCAGCAGATTTCTTATTCTTAACACTTGACCTTTGTGTGGGGGGGATATACTTCTCTGTCATACGGCCATCCTGTACACTGTACAATGTTTAGCAGAATCCTTGGCTTCTCCCCACCAGATGCCAGCAATATAATTTCCCTATTTATTGCACCAGAAATGTCCTGAGACATTTTCAAATGTCTACTGAGTCACAAAAACCTCCCTCAGTTGAGAACCACTGGCCTATATAGAGGAAGAAAGAAGACATCAGAATTTAGAGAGTGATTGTTCATTTAGCTCATAATCTTAATTAGACCCACAACTGACTCAGTCACAAGCTTGTCTTATTTGCATACTTTGTATATGTCCTGTTCAACCTATATTCTGCATTACATTTGGATGGAATTATTGTTTAGTTTCCAAATGCTTTAGTCATAGAATCTTGTTTCAACAAAAAAATCACCTCCAGAGGCACAGATGTAACCCAGATGTGACCCATCCAATAGCCCATTAGCACAGTAATTCCTAGCATACTTCACTATGTTGGAAAGGTGCTGAAGAAAAGGTGGTCATCTCACACTGCTCTCCTAGCTGTGGTTAAGGAAAATAAGGAATGGAATCCAAGTTGCAAAATCTGAGAGTTTATCTGCAACTTTTTACTAACTGACTTCAAGTATGTCACTTCATCTCTCTGAGCTTGGATTTCTTCCTTGTAATCCCTTAACAACCATTTCAGCTTCAAAATGTTATAAATATATAAGCACAATTGTGTCACATAATCTTTAGGCCCCAAGAAATGATGTTGCTTATAGAGAAGCTGATTGTTTACAATGTTCCCCTAAATCCCTGTTATGGAGAAGGAGGAGGAAGCTTACCTGGCCTTGAAAATTCTCTCTGATTGGCTCTTTGATTCACTCAATCATGCTTGAAATTTACTAGCACTCAGTCTGATTTGCTCTTATGCAAACCATCATGCTAAATGATATCACAAATGGAGGTGTGAATAGATATTCTAAAAATTAAGAAAGAAAGTGAGAGGCTGCAGATGTCGTTCAATGGTAAAGCACTTGACTAGCATGAGCAACACCCTGAGTTCTATCTAGGAAGAAAGAATGAAAGAAAGAAGGAAGGAAAGAAATGAGGAAATAAAGAAGGGAAAAGAAGAATAAAGTATAGGAAGAGAGAGAAGGTGGGAAGGAAGGAGGGAGGAAAGAAGGGAGAAGGGAGGGAGAGAAGAGAGAGAAAGGAAAAGAGAAGAGAAGAAAGAAAAAGAAAGAAAGAAAGGAAGGAAGGAAGGAAGGAAGGAAGGAAGGAAGGAAGGAAGAGGAAGAAAGAAAAGGGAAGAAAGGTCTTAGACATTATTTCCAAATCCATGAAATTAGTATAAAACTTTTAAAACAAAATGCTAAGACTTTTTTGTGTATGTAGTCATGGGGCTTGAACTCAGGGCCCAGGTTCTTTCTGTTAGCATTTTTGCTTAAGGCTAGTACTCTACCACTTGAGCTACAGCTCCACTTCCAGTTTTCTGGTGGTTCATTGGAGATAAGAGCCTCACAGACTTTCTTGCATGGGCTGACTTTGAACCTCGATCCTCAGTTCTCAGCCTCCAGAACAGCTAGGATTGTAAGCATGGGCCACCAGCACTGGGCTAAATGCTAAGGCTTTATAAACAACATAAAAATGCAATTGATTCTGTTATAGTCAAGCAAAAGCCATGATGAAAGTATAAACATAGCAGCAACAAGCTGTACATGAGACTGAAATCATTCTTTATCTCAGGGGCACCACTAGCCAACTCTTGGGACAAGAGGTTTTTAACAAAGAGCTGATGCCAAGAACAGAACAATTCCACACCCCACCCCCACCACGGAATGACTGTCTTCCCTTGCTGCTGCTGCACAGGTGAGGGTGGGGATATGTGCTGCTCCTTTCTTTTTTCTTTTCTTGCGCCCTTTTCTCTAGTTCTTTTTTAAATTAGCATAGATTAATTTACAAAGAGGCTTCATTGTGTTACTTCCATAATGCATATAATGTACTTGGATCAAATTCACCCCCTCTATTCCTCTCTCTCTCTCTCTCTCTCTCTCTCTCTCTCTCTCTCTCTCTCTTGCTTTCTTTGTAAGTGAAGAAAAAAATTAAACCTCCCTGCAACTATCTAATGCAACAGGGAAATAACACAAAACCACAGCTACCAAACAATAATGCTAAAATCCACAAGTATGTTTCTATCAAAATATGATACTGTGTTTATAAGAATCCCTATTCAATAGAAAAGATCTGCTCTTCCATCTTAAACACAATGAGATGTTGCGGCAGTCACAGATAAATGATGATTTTTTAATTGGAATGGAAAAAAATGTTTTTCAAATACCTAGTAACTCAATTCTTACTGAGAACATCTACTTAGGCAATTTAAAAAAATATATAGCAAGGGCTGGGAATGGGGCTTAGTGTTACAGTGCCTGCCTAGTATGCATGAGGCCCTGGGTTCAATTTCTTAGTGCCATCTAAACAAAAAATAAATAAAAATTTGAAAAAAGAATATTTGTCAAATATGCTAAATGTGGAGGTGGGGTGGGGGTGGAGTGCAGGAGAACCCCTCTGGCTAGTCAGGCACCAGTAACTCAAGTCTGTCATCCTAGCTACTTGGAAGGCTGAGATCTGAGGATTGCATTTGGAAGCCAGCCCAGGCAGGAAAGTCCTTGAGACTCTTATCTCCAATGAACCACCAAAAAGCCAGAAGTAGAGCTGTAGCTCAAGTGATAGAGCACCAGCCTTGAGCAAAACAGCTAAGGGACAGAGCCCAGACCTGTGTTCACATTCCAAAACCAACACACATACACACACACACACACACACACACACACACACACACACACACACACACACACGTTCTCCAAAGCTATTCAGTATTAATCACTAGCAAGGGGTAAAAACTTTGGTATCACTTCTTCCCATGCTTGAGCTGCTGAAACATGAATATTGTTGCTAACTCTTTACATATTTGTTCACTTTGAATCAAATGGCGAAAGTAATTCAAGTAATTTAAATACAATTTTACAGCAAAAAATAAGTCAACTTCTATTCTCAACCACCCAATTCCTCTCTCTGTTACCACTCCTTATGTAATAGTCTGAGGGTATTCATTCTACATAGTTCACATATATATATTCACTCAATACATATGTGTGTGTGTGTGTGTGTGTGTGTGTGTGTGTGTGTGTGTGTGTGTGTGTGGTTCTGTGGGGTTTTTTGCAGTTCTCGGGTTTTTTTTTTATTTTTATTTTTTTTTAAATTTTATTTTATTTTATTTGAGAACATACTGTACAGAGGGGTTACAATTACATGGGCAGGATAATGCATACTTTTCTTACCAAGCATTGCAGCCTCCTCCTTTGTTTACCCTTCACCTCCCTTCCCAGCCTCCCCCCTCCCTCCCAACCAATCATACCCCCCCTGCCCCCCCCACCAACATTGTAAAGCTGGTTTTGACATGACATTTTGTACTTCTCATTGTTGCAACAGGTCCACCTGAATCCTTAAACGACTTGTTTGTCCCCATCTCCTCCACATGTTATACTGACATCAAATATAGTGAAAGCGGGGGTTACACTGTGGGGGAGGGACATACAAAGCAACAAAGAAATAATCTTATAAATGCGTTAGAAACACATGCATGAAAGAAACAAAAACATTAAAATACATATTTGAGGTTTTGTTTTCCTAACATCACATTATCTGACTTTTTCCGCTTGACTCATACCTATACTAGATATTGCAAATAAGGGAAACCATGGGACCTATGTTTCTTTGGGCCTGGCTTACTTCACTTAATATAATTTTTTCCAAGCCTTTCCATTTCCTAACAAATGGGGAAATGTCATTCTTTCTGATGGAGGCATAGAATTCCATTGTGTATATATACCACATCTTCTTGATCCATTCATCTACTGAGGGGCATCTGGGTTGGTTCCATGTCTTAGCTATGGTAAATAATGCTGCAATAAACATCGTTGTGCTGGTAGCTTTAGTGTGGCCTTGTTTGTGATCATTTGGGTAAATGCCCAAAAGTGGGATTGCTGGGTCGTTGGGGAGCTTAACCCAAATTATTTCAGGTTCAACATGTTACAAATATTAGTGGGATATTTTGCTTTTTCTTTTTAAAAACAACTTTCAAACTCTAGTGTATATTTTACATTTCATGGCATATCTCAAAATAAACTGGCTGTATCTCAAGGGCCCAATTAAACACAGTGGCTAGTGGTATAAGTTTTGAACAAATTCCTTCTCTGAAATGTCTTGGGGGTAAGACCCTTAAAAGACTCCCAAGGAACGTTACAAAACATGCACGTCGTCCATTCTTCAGAAGTCTTACATGCCCTCACATTGGAAATACTATGACAGGGAAATTTATTTTAGAGCTAGAAAATTGGCTTACGCAAAGACAGGAACTTTATTCAGCATTATGAACCTCTATATATGGAGTGGTTTCCATATCTAAGCAGACTCTTTGCAGAACTGCCTTGGAGATGGAGGGCAGAATGACCTGTATCAGTATGGGTAGGTGATTCGAATGAATAATGAAGATGAGCAAGAAGCATAGAAATGTGCTAGAAGCTGAACCATAAAAGAGCTTTGACGCTTCAGTGACTTAGTATAGTTCCACGTTATATCTATGCACATTTTCTTAGTGATTTTTTGGAAATTCAGTTACCCACAAGTTTCCAAAGTGCCAATAATGAAAGAAAAAAATGTCATTGGTTTGGTGAAGACCAGGCTCAATAAGGCAACTTTAGGAGGTGAACTCTACTATTCACACTTGAAGTATTTGCTAGAATGTGTAGCTAGCACAAGCCTGATTTAACTTGTTTATATGGATATCAAGGAAACAAAAGGCTGTGATTTTTTCCAAGATGCTGATACCCCTTCTCTGATTTCCAATGCTGTGCTTTATAGATTTTCACCTGAAAGGCACTGCAGGTTTTCAGTTCAAGTTTGCATATGAGCAGAAAATGCCCCATGACGGGCTGTCAGTAACAGAAAGGCTCCATCGACAAGATGCATCTCAACTTCCAAACAAATTAAAATGTGGAGGAAAAAAAAGCACCTCCTAGAACTGATGGATTTATTACATGTAGAGTTATTTCTATCCCCCATGGACTTATTGTTAAATCTCATTAGATGTCTAGAAGTTTCTCTTCACATTTTTTGTGCCAGTCCTAGGGCTTGAACTCCGGGACTGTGCACTGTCCCTGAGCTTCTTGACTCAGGCTAGTGTTCTACAACTTGAGACATAGCTCCACTTCTGGTTCTTTGGTGGTGAATTGGAGATAAAAGTCTCATGGACTTACCTGGACTGGCTTTGAACCCCTATCCTCAAATTTCAGTTTCTGAGTAACTAGGATTACAAGAGTGAGCCACCAACACCTGGCTCATATTTTTTTTTAATAAGTAATAACAACTGAGTTTCGTTGGACATGGTCACATGAGGTCAGTGTTTGTTTTACCTCTTTGAAGGCCTGGAAAAGCAAGCTTGAGAAATAGCTTTTCTCTTGAGAGTAATGAGAATCACTGTTAAAACTTAGCAGAAAGTTGACCCCTAATATCACTAAGTCAACTACTACCCCAGTAGGATATCTATCATAAAGCATTTTCAATCAAATTCTACTCTAAGTATTGTACTTTGCTGGAACTTGGCAAAATTCTCTATATTTCTGAGATGAGTTTAAAGGAGAAATAGATGTCTTAAAATTATTTTTTTAATCCATACATTTTTACAAGGTATTTTCCAAGAAGTCAAAGTTTGAGGTCCCCTTGTAAAGCAATGGTAACAAGCAAAAGGTCAAAGGGCGAGACTCTGGACAAAGTGGGGAAAGCATTTCAGCTGAAATTCCACAAAATTGTATGCCATGTTCCCCTGTGACTATACATCTCACAGCCAACTGTAGCTAAGAACAAACTATGTTCAAGTACCAAAGGCACTCAATAAATCTCAAATCTCATTTTGATTTGTCATTAAGCTTTTAAATGACCAGACTTCTCTCATGGACATACTTTTCTCATGCTTCATCTTCTACAAAGAATAAATGACTAGCATGAGCTGTGTAAGAGAGAACATAGGAAACAAAAGAATTAAATAGCAACCAAGAACATGCTTCCTCACTTTCCCTTCCTCCTTCTCCCTCTCCTTCCCTCTTTCTCCCTGTCCATCCCTCCCTCTCCTCCTTCTCTCTTTCTCCCTCCTTCTCTCCCCCACCCATGTCTCTCTCCCCCCACCTCTCTCTCCTGAAAACAGAGCCTCTGCCAGTGGGCTGTCAAGCAAGCCAGCTGATTTAAAGGGATATGAAAGACAAAAGACTTTAAGGCAAACTCAGAACAGATTTTCCCAGAGTGCACATGGTTAATCTTCACCTAGGGATAGAGATGGGGACAAGGTAGACAGAAGGAGCAGCCCCTGCCTTTGAAGTGCTGTGGAGCACAGTATATTACAGTCAGCAGCAAGCGCCCTTCCTTCAGGTGCTGAGTGCAGTTTATTGGCTGTGATTTTTATGAGATACTGAAAGAAGCTGAAACACTGCTTCAGAACCACACAAATTGGTAGTGTGGGAGCCAAGAGTCATTAGCAGTTGCTGAAGAGTTGACAATGGAGTCTTCCTGAAAGACTGTTGCTGTGTGTATTGAACATTATCACAGAGGCCATTTTTTTAAACTAAGAAAAGAGAGAGAGAAAGAAAAGAGCTTTGACCTTATAAGTCCTGAATTACCGCCCAAGCCATTGCACATTATCACTCTCTATTAGGGGATGTCTTCCAAAATACCTTCCATACAGTGTGAGCAGTTATTATCTAATATGTTTTCTAGGGGCATATTTTCTGCCCTCTTGAAAAAAAAAAGGACAGGGAATATCATAACAAAGGAATCTGGACTCTCAGATTGTGTGAAAAGGAAAAAAAAAAAAAAAAACCATGGTTTTGCAATGTAATGTGCTGAGCAGTATGGAACTGAAACCCCTTTGTACAGCCACTTAAAGATGATAAAATATAAAATAAAATTTAAAAAATACAGTGACCAGGACTTTTTCAAATGATTGCAGCTTTTCCAAATTCACCAAACTTAGGTTAATTCTTTTCCTGTCCAAAAATCCCATATAAGATAAAATCTTCAGGCTGGGAAGGAGGCTCAGTGGTAGAGTGCTTGCCTTGCATGCATGAGGGCCTGGGTTCAATTCCTCAGTACCACATAAGCAGAAAAAGCTGGAAGTGGCACTGTGGTAGAGCGCTAGCCTTCAACTGAAGAGCTGAAGGACAGCGCCCAGGCTCAGAGTTCAGACCCCATGACTGACAAAAAAGGATAAAATATTCATAATTGTATTGCAGATCTTACCATGGAAGGAAAAAAAATGATCATATAATTCTTTCAAAGAGTTGTGCATGCCAGTTGTGCATGCCTGTAATTCTAACTATTCAGGAAGCTGCGATTTGAGGATCGTGGTTCAAAGTCAGCCCAGGCAGGAAAGTCCTCATGAGACACTTATCTCCAATTAAGTGCTCAGGAACAACACCCAAGCCCTAAGTTCAAGCCCCATGACTGACAAAAAAAAAGTACTATTCAGACATAAAGAAGAATAAAAACTAATACCTACCACCACAGGAAACAAAAAATGGTCTCATAGTAGTTGAGAATAGAACAGTTGCTATTAGACTTTATTTGTAGCTATAGATTACTGGGTACACAGAAAAATTAACTCAAATGTTATATGAAAGGTTTCACTAATTTGAAACACGATTTATCTTTTTTTTTTTTTCTTTTTTGTCAGTCATGGGGCCTGAACTCTGGGCCTGGGCGCTGTCCTTCAGCTCTTCAGCTCAAGGCTAACACTTTACCACTTCAAGCCACAGACCCACTTCCGGTTTTCTGGTGGTTCACTGGAGATAAGAGTCTCACAGACTTTCCTGCCCAGGCTGGCTTTAACTGCGATCCTGAGATCTCAGCTTCCTGAGTAGCTAGGATTACAGGCGTGAGCCACCAACATCCAGCTCCATTTATCGTCCTTGAGAATGAAAGAAAACTTGAAACTCCATTTTCACATTATTTTATGCCATGACTCTGTTAGAATATAATAAGCTATATTTTTTCTTTTAAGTAGCTCAAGGAATATTCTTTAGAAAGTAGGCTTAAATGTAATGTGAAAATCATTTGTTTTTTTAAGAAGTTCTATTTGTTTCCCATCAAGCATTGGAGAATAATTAGAAGTAACCCCGCTACCTAATAATCTATAGCTAATCTATCGCTAGGTAAACTCTAGTTGGGCCTCAACTCATGACTGTCACTATATACCACCGAGTGTTGGGCATGGATGTGCAATGCCCAGATCTCTCATCAAGAGAACCTCCTGCTTACAGTGTATTCACACTCAAGCTGCTGAATCTTTGAATTCACCACAGCATTGAATCCAAAGCCATCTTTTTTCTGGGTTGCTCCCAGTCAGGATTAAAGCTGGCAGGGCTATTAAAATAACATGACTTCTGTCCAGTATAGATAGCATTCCTCCACTGAATATCTACCCAGCATTTCCCCCTCCTCAACATGCCGAAGACTTTCTCAGGATCATGCTATGGTCCAAAGGTCTTCTTGTAACTAGGAAACTTGAGGTGATGGGTGGAAATGGGATACATGGGAAAAGAGATAACAGAATAATGAAGTGACACTTGCTAAACACTATGTTGGAAATGAACTTTACAAGTTTGGGAGGAGTATTGGGGGCGGAAGCTGGAGAAAATGAGGGAGGGGTGACAGTGACACTGTTCAAAATGAAATGTACTCATGACCTTAATTATGTCATTGTAACTCCTCTGTCCACCATCTGTACAATAATTTCTTTTGAAAAAGATTTGTTGTATATGTAAATTGGTATTGAATTGAAATGCTTTATACAATGATTTGAAGATAAAAAAGGAGAAAACACTATAGAATAAATAAAGGTCTTCCTATCTAGTTCTATATCCTTTCTCTCTCTCCTTTCAAATGTGCCTCACCTGCGTTTTGGCCTAAAGGCATCCCCACTGTCCTTTATCCTCCAAAGGAATTTCTCTTGATGCGTCTCTTGCATCTCTCTTTATTCCATCTTAGTCTGAGTTTCTTAGAAGATTCAAACTGACATAGTGCAGTTACCCTGGCCAGTAAATGAAGTTGAAGAATGTGTAGTTCAAAAACGCAAAACTTCTATAGGTGAAGCAATTAGAAATAAACTCTGTGGTTACATACGAAGAGTTTTTAATCTCTAGAAAGATAATTGGATTCTGCTCGCAGGTAAAGCCTTTGTTTTGTCATTTTACTGAAGTACAAGGTGCAAAAATGCACACATTATGATTACCCAATTCTGTGGATATTTATAAGCTGAACACATGTGTACAAATAGCACCCAGATCAAAACAAGGGAATATGATCAGAACCCCAGAAGTCTCCTTTGTGTCTTTTCCCCAATTACTATTTTCAGAAGATTTCTATGATGCCTGGCTTTTAAGATGTAGATAGTCATACCTTTTTTGGAGCTAAGTATAGAATGTTTAATGTGTCCAGGTTTCTTCGTTTAACATTATGTTTTGGATGTGTATCTGTGTTCTCCATGCAGTGAGAGTTAATCCATTTTCATGGTCATGGTTCATAATCTTAACTCTAAGTCTTATCAATGTATCG